>NC_133312.1:11285641-11323699 GCF_012295235.1 Primulina huaijiensis
CAAGTCTGTCGTTCCTCGTAGATAACGGAATATATGTTTAATTCCGTTCCAGTGTCTCTTTGTTGGATATGTGCTAAATCTTGCCAATAAATTTACGGCAAAAGATATATCAGGCCTTGTACAATTTGTAAGATACATAAGAGCACCGATAGCAATTAAATATGGTACTTCTGGACTAAGAATATCTTCGTCATCTTCACATGGACGGAATGGATCCTTTTCTATGTTTAATTATCTAACAACCATTGGAGTACTTAAAGGATTTGATTTATCCATATTAAAACGTTTAAGGATCTTTTCTGTATAATTNTTCATTTCAAATTCTTCCTTCAAGTATGACACAACTTCATGAATTTCATTATTCGTTCCAATGATGTTTAAATCATCAACATATACAGCAATAATTACACATCCGGATGTTGTTTTCTTAATGAAAACACAAGGACATATTGAATTATTTACATATCCCTTTTTCATCAAGTGATCACTTAGCCGATTATACCACATTCGGCCAGATTGCTTTAACCCATATAATGATCTTTGTAATTTCACAGAATAACATTCTTTGGGTTTTGAACTTTGTATTTAAGACATCTTAAATCCTTCAGGGATTTTTATACATATATATTACTATCAAGTGATCCATATAAGTAAGCTGTAACAACATCCATAAGACGCATTTCTAAATTTTCAGATACCGCCAAACTAATCAAATACCGAAACGTAATTGCATCCATCACAGGAGAATACGTTTCTTCATAATCAATTACAGGCCTTTGAGGAAAACCTTGTGCAACAAGTCGAGCTTTATATCTTACTATTTCATTTTTCTCATTTCGCTTTTGAATAAAAACCCATTTGTATCCAACAGGTTTTACACCTTCAGGTGTAAGGACTATAGGTCCAAAAACATTACGTTTATTTAGCGAATCCAATTCAACCTGGATTGCATCTTTCCATTTTAACCAATCCTGCCGATTTTTACATTCAGCAAAAGATTTTGGTTCATGATCTTCATTATCATTTATGATGTCGATTGCCACATTATAAGAAAATATATCATCAATTTCTTCTATATCTTTTCGGTTCCATATTTTTCCAGTATTAATATAATTGATAGAGATTTCATGATTCTCGTCAGTTTGTGGTTCTGACAGAACATTTTCATCATCATGTGTTTCTTCAGGAACAACATTCTCTATTTTGTGATCATCATGTGTTTCTTCAGGAACATCATTCTCTATTTTGTGATCATTATGTTTCTCTATGAATTTTTTTTTTCGAGAATTTTTATCCTTGGAACCGACTGGCCTTCCACGCTTCAGGCGTTTTACGACATCATGACTTTGTTCAATTTGTTTCTTTGGAATTTCAATTCGAGCAGGAGCATTTACAGCATGTATATATGATTTACTTACCCTTTTTGCATTTGTAAATGCATATGGTATTTGATTTGCTATTCTTTGCAAGTGCACAATTTGCTGTACATCTTTTTCACATTGTTGTGTTCTTGGATTCATATGTAACAATGATGATACATACCATGTAATTTTCTTTTCGGTATGTTTCTCGTCTCCCCCTAATATTGGGAAGATTTTCTCATTAAAATGACAATCAGCAAAACGTTCTGTGAACACGTCGCCTGTCTGAGGTTCAAGATATCGAATGATTGATGGACTATCATAACCGATATAAATTCCAATCTTTCTTTGAGGTCCCATTTTTTTTCTTTGAGGTGGTGCAATAGGCACATACACCATACATCTAAAAATTCTCAGATGAGAAATGTCTGGTTCTTTAACAAATGAAAGCTGCAATGGGGAGTATTTATGATATGCACTTGGTCTGATGCGAATTAATGCAGCGGCATGTAAAATTGCATGTCCCCATATAGAAATAGGAAGCTTGGTTTTCATAATCATTGGTCTAGCAATCATTTGCAGACGTTTAATCAATGATTCAGCCAATCCATTCTGTGTATGTACATGAGAAACAGGATGCTCAACAATGATTCCCATAGACATACAATAATCATTAAAAGTCTGGGAAGTAAATTCACCAACATTATCAAGTCTAATTTTCTTGATTGTATAATCGGGAAATTGATTCCTCAATTTTATTATTTGAGCAAGTAATCTTGCAAATGCAACATTTCAAGTTGACAATAAATATACATGCGACCATCTGCTGGAGGCATCAATCAATACCATAAAGTATCTGAATGGTCCACATAGTGGATGGATTGGTCCACAAATATCACCCTGAATAAGTTCAAGAAACATTGGTGATTCAGTTTGGATTTTGGCTGGTGATGGTCTTATAATAAGTTTTCCAAGAGAACATGCTTTACATTGAAACTTATTATTCTGAAAGATCTTCTGGTCTTTCAACGGATGACCATGTGTATTTTCTATAATTCTTCGCATCATTGTTGAACCAAGATGTCCTAATCGATCATGCCAATTAGTTAATATTGAAGAATTATCAACTACCATGTTTGATTCAATGGGACTTATATGTGTATAGTGCAATCCAGTAGGGAGCATTGGTAGTTTTTCAATCACATATTTCTTTCCTGATTTATATGTGATAAGACACATATATTTCTCATTCCCTTCATTTATTGTTTGAGTATCATACCCATGAGAATATATATCTTTAAAACTCAACAAATTTCTTTTCGATTGTGGAGAATACAAAGCATCATTGATCAAAAATTTTGTACCATTAGGTGACAAAAATTGTGCTTTACCACAACCTTTAATCAAGTCTACAGGACCTGATATTGTATTCACCATTGTTTTTGTTGGTTTTAGTTCCAAGAAATATCTTTTATCTAGGAGAATAGTGTGCGTTGTACCACTATCAGGTATGCAAACTTCAGCTTGGTTCATAGCATTTTCCATATTTGGACTTAAAAAAATATGCAATGAAATAAAATTACTGACAATAAAATACAATACAATACATATTTAAAAATATAGCACACGATAAAACATTATCATATGAGTACATGAAAAAATAAAATATTTTACATATCTATTCCACCAGCAAATTGATCATTGTCCGAGAAATCAATCAGAAAATCTCCAGCATCAAAATTAGTTGAACCACTCAAAGGTTCACTGTGTTCAGTAAAGTTGGTCTCTTTTTCTTTCCCCTTTATTGATTCTTTATAAAGTTTACAAAGGTGCTCAGGGACTCGACAAATACGGGACCAATGTCCTGGAGTACCACATCTGAAATAAGAACTTTCAAATCTTTTTGAGTGATTTTCATTAACACTCATATTCTCATGATGCCTTTTCAGTGGATGGTTTGGGACGCTCTTTTGAGATGAGTTATATGAGTAACTATCTCGATTATTTTTGAAACCACGGCCGCGTCCACGACCACGACTACTTCCACGTCCACGTCCACGACCACGACCTCGATTTTGTCCTCGACCAAAATCTTGTCTATAACTTTGATTTTGGTTTCCAGGTTTAAATTCATTTTTGCTTACGACATTTACTTCAGGAAATACCGTTGAACCAGTGGGTCGTGCGTGATGATTTCTTATTAAAAGCTCATTATTCTTTTCCGTCACAAGGAGACAGGCGATTAGTTCAGAATATCTCGCAAATCCACGCACTCTATATTGTTGCTGTAGAGTTATATTTGATGCGTGAAACGTGGAAAATATTTTTTCAAGCATTTCTGATTCTGTAACTGTTAGAGTAGATGCCCTGCAAGCCAACTGTTGGTTAGGGATTTTATTGACTCAGTTGTAATTAACAATCTTTATTTTAATATAATTCATTATTTCATGGTTTGTTATTTCTTTATCTGTACACCCATGTTATTAAACATAGATAAAGACCTTGATTATACTTTAATAAAAATGAATCGTAATTCTATGTTGAAACTCGTTTGTAAACACTGTATGATCTAAATTCGTTCCTATTCGATTCAGCCGCCTAAAACAGGGATAAAGGTCGCTTGAGCTCGAGACTAACATCTGTGATGTTGTGTACTGCGTTTCTTGGTAAGGGCATAGAGATGTCCAAACATGCAGATGGGTAGTCATATGATGATTATACCGAACAACCCTCCCTCAGATTTCCAAGTGGTTATCATTCATCGAGATGATAAGTCCGTTGTTATGATTGTACACAATTAGTCCTTACGACCCGAGACAACACTGAGTCTCTATATGCTAGGGCTGTGCTTTGACTCGTTTACTGGCTCCAGGAGAGTCATCAGGTTGCGAGGTTGGGTACAATTGCGAAACATATAGGAGCCAGTGCATTGTAGTCGAGGATTCACCGCTCACCTACGGGTGTGGATATGCTATGTGATCTGATGAAATTATAGTGCATGGAATCTCTGGCCAGAGTATGAGATGTACGTTAGAGAATGAGTTCTCAAACGGTACATACGATGCCACTATTTATAGTTGTCACATAGTTATCGAATTAATATGCAACCCTCGATGAACCAATGGTTGCAGATTCGATCGGGATATATGAGATAAAGGGACCGTAATGTACGTTAATCATAGTCGACTGGTTCTTGCAGGCACTATCAGTGATACCTAGGGGATCATGGGGCGATGCTACGAGACGCTCTTACTATGATCCGATGGGTGCAATCAGAAACGAGTTATGACATTCTTGATCAAAGTGTTGATCAAAAGAATGGGGCTAACTAGGGTAAACCCAAATAAAAGATTATGTCCAGAATCACAAAGAGTTGTGAACTCACGGCTAGCTGTATCCCTGAACCATTGAGGGTCACACAAGCACTGGATCGTTTGTTCCCGTTGAGAGAATAAATTCAAGAAGTTGAATTTATATTATATAGTAAATTCAAGGAGTTGAATTTATGATAATTAAATTTTGAGAGAATAAATTCAAGGAGTTGAATTTATAAAATTTGAGAATTTAATTTATTAAACTCAGATGTTGGGTTTATTAAATATTAAATTTTTGAGGTGACGAAAATTCAAGTAGTTGAATTTATAATTTAAACAATAAATTCAAATGTTGAATTTATAATGTATTTAATTTATTAAGCTCAAAAATTGAGTTGATTAATTAATAAATTAAATATGGTGAGTAATATGTTTAATGGGATTGTAGGAGTACAAGTCCAACATAATAATTAATTAAAGTTTTAATGGACCTTGATTAAATTAATTAAATTAGTTGGACTAGCCCAATTAATTAAATCAAGCTCATTAATATTAATTAAGTAATTAGGCTATTACTTAATTATAAATAGGGGTTGCAAGTCATAACCCTAGCCTACTACAACCATTATTTTCGAAAAACCACTCCTCCAAAGAAAGAAAAAATCGGCCACCTTCTTTTGAGAAAGGTTTTTGAGCCGTCTCTCAAATAATCTTCTCCTACGTTAAATCTCTTCTAATATTTCTAGTGCAATTTGGAAGAGGATCAAACAATTCAGTCGTGGACCTGATTAGACAAAACGAAAGGAGTCTCTTGAAGAAAGTTCGTAGGGATTCATCAAGAGCTAATCCGTTTATACCGGATTAGTTGGAGCCAAGTGAATTAATTCACAAAGGTATAAATTTTCTAACATCCTATGTATGTTTATGAAAACCATACGAACGCCCTCTCATATATATTTTGATTGTCAAAATAAAATAAAATTTTAAAACTTTCGCTGCGTTTGGGCGTGTAGAAAACCGAGATCCAACAGTAACCTCATGTCCACAAAATTTTAATTGCGAGATTATTCGATACATTACCGAATTGTAATCACTTACTTTCTTAAAATCTTGGAATCTCAACATATTTCATTCATCATGGGCGGTCGGAAGTATAACTTCCCTTATATGTTCAAATCTTTCTTTTAATCCTTTCCACAGAGCCATGAGATCTTTTTCGATGAGATATTCACATTTCAAACATTCATCAAGATGTCGGCGCAAAAATATTATAGCTTTTGCTTTTTCTTGTGATGAAGATATACCATTTTCTTTAATAGTCTCGCTTAGACCCAATGACTCAAGATGTATTTCTACATCGAGAGTCCATGGCATATAATTTTTCCCCGTAATGTCGATTGCAACAAATTTGAGCTTTGTGAAGTTTGACATGGTGGTACTAAAAAAAATTGTGATGCGTTTTATTAGTTAATGAATATTGCAATACAAAGTAATGGATAAACAACAAATATAAACATTCGTAAAAATAAAGAAAACACACGAGTAGGATATTCTCCGATAAGTACAAAATTCGTGAGTATTATAACCAAAATAATTAAAAATAACTTTGTGAAAGCCATCTTCTTTTTTCTTCAAAAATTTGATGAAGAATAATTTTAGATAAGAAGAGAAAGTTGGAGTGATTGAATGTGTTTGTGAGATCATATTTATAGTGCAAAAACTAGCCGTTTTGTTACCGTTTATGACCGTTGGTGTACAAGAAAATAAATGTATGTATTTGTATAATTTTATGGTAATAATATGGTGAATATAATATTAGTCATGTTTAAACAATTATGTATATCATATCACATTATTATAATGAGGTGTAATAAGATATTTTGTTTAAAAATCTTATAGGCTTTTATACTTGTTGTATCCCTTACCGAGAGTGTGGGATGTCGTCTTAACATCCTCTCAAAATTTATAACAAGTTTTTTGAAAAATTTATTTTTATTATTTATAATAACGTTATATTATATATTAAATATATACACAATAAATAAATAAAAAATAAAATAAATATTATTACTTTTGTTACCTTTTTCTTCTGTTTTGGAGTTTGGAAAAATATGGAGGACTTTTAGAACTTCGTGCTGATAACGTGTTGTGAAAAAAAAAATTTACGGTAAAAAGTAAAAATCTCAAACTCTCAAAATTATCACACTACATACTTTATAATATTTTTCTCTCAACTCAATTGTGATTTTCTTCACAAATGAGAGATCTATTTATAGAAAATCTTTACAAATAATCTAAAAATAAATTATATCATTACCTTCATCATCACACACAAATTTCAATATTGAACACTTAATTTTACTTAATTTTCAACATTCAAATATTCAATATTAAAATTTTAAATTTCAACGGATAATAAATTATTGAATGGAAACATTTTCGTCGATTTATTTAGAACATGATAGCCAATTCAACATACCTAGTTATTGGTGGCACCAATCATCCAACGGTGCGTATCTGTCGATCCGTGTCGCCATACACTCGTTCTTCTCTCCCTCCACAATCAAAATCACGTAAAATTTGATATCATTTTAAGGAGTTTTTTCGTGTGTTATTTCTTCTATTTTACGCACGCGTAGTTGTTTTGAGTGATATATTTACTTATGTTTAGATGAATATTCAAGAGTTGTAAGAGAAAGTTTTGAGAAGGGACTTTGTGCGACTTTGTGGAGTTTGATTTCCTGAGTCAATGGCCGCAGCACCGGCGAGAGCTCGAGCAGATTATGATTACCTTATTAAGCTTCTTCTCATCGGTGACAGCGGTTAGTTTTATTAGTTCTTCAGTTTTACTTTTGGGATTTATTCATGTTTGATAAATTCACGTAGTTTATATAGAATGCCTTATTTGGTCCTATGAAGCTGCTTTTTTGTTGGGAAAAGGTTGTCTGTTTTCGGATCTGTAACTGGTTATTTTATGGGATCTTGATTCATGATATATTCATTATTACTGTGTTGAAAAATGTTGAAATGATGTGTTAAGTTCTTCTATGGCACAGAGGGTTTGAATTTTTAATTGATTTTGTTTCAAGACCTTTGTTAGTTAAGTCCTCCTTTACAGTGAAAGTAAGATTTTCTAACTTGTAATTGAGGTTGTCTCTTGTAGTCTTGTTGATGTAATTCCGATCTGCAAACTTGCGTTAATCAGTTAAAACTGCTTTGTGAGGATATGTCGTGCTTGAGCTTGAGAGCTGCAACAAGTGGTAATAAATGGAGTGTTATTTTATTTTTTATCAACCATATTGGTTTAAATATAATTCATGTGTTCCTAAGAATCAGTTGTATTTTTACGTTTTACGGGATCAAGAATGCTATGGTGACAATTTTATTTGTGCTTGCATGACAGCTTTCACCTTTGTATTATCGTTGCTATTGATCTGTCATCCTGTTGGTCAGCAACAGTTGGAAATAACAAATTTAGAATTCTCATGGTTGCTCTGAACATTAACTGGTTTGGTATGGGTTATGAACGATGAGATCATTTGGCTTTACTAAATTGGAACTTAGAACAGGACTGTCTGCTGAATACAGATCTGCATCATGTTTGGTAAATTTCATAATTTAGTGTAGGCAATGCTCATTGCCCAAGAGATTTATTAACATGTAAACAAGAATAAAGGAAATAAGTTCAAGAATCATTGATTGTGGAAGAATGGATATCTTATGTCCCTACTAGTGGTTAACCCTGTCATGCTTGAGTGCAACTACATCAGTATTCGCTTTTCAAAAAATTGAATCAAGTGCATAAAGTTACTCGCACAACTTCACACACTGATATTGAAAGGATATTTCAAATTTGCGGATTGTCAATTTTTATTTACTGTTTTGCTCTATCTAGCAGGTGTCGGTAAGAGTTGTCTTCTTTTACGGTTCTCTGATGGTTCTTTTACGACTAGTTTCATCACCACCATTGGGTGAGTTCTTCTTTGCTGAACATACTAAGAACCTATTGTTTGGGATTCTAATCTAGTGCTTATGATTCTTTCCATAGAATTGATTTTAAAATAAGAACTGTTGAACTTGATGGCAAGAAGATCAAGCTCCAAATTTGGGATACAGCTGGTCAGGAACGATTCCGTACAATCACTACAGGTAAGCTCATTTTTGGGCCATATTTCACTTGAAAACCCATACATTTTCTTTGTTTTTCAGGCAGTGGGATTAGAAGAAATTTGGTGACAGTAAAATAAAATCGTAGTATCTTCTATAAATTTGTCTGTGAGAATTTAAGTATCTTCATCTGTTATCTTCCATATTACTGCTTTCTTTGCATTTATCAGTAAAGGCTGTAGGCCTACCAACGATTTTTAACACTAACGCTGAGAAAAAACAATTTTCTCTTGTTTGCATTTAGACCTATGTGAGGGGTAAATCAGGACTAAGGCATTTAATTGACCGAGGAAATTCGGTATATCATGCTATCAAAATTCGAAAGATTATTTAAAAAATAACTAGTACGCAATGCGGTACTTGAAAAGAGTTGCAATCTTTTCAGCTTCTAAACAATTAGCAGTAATCATTCCATGAATATGTGTCTATGTGAAATTTCAGCCTTTTGTAAGTCTCATAATTATGTTATATGATGCAGACAATTATTCAAGTTGTTATTCACAATCCCATTATTTTCTCCAGCTTACTATCGTGGAGCTATGGGCATATTGTTGGTTTATGATGTTACAGATGAATCGTCGTTTAACAGTAAGGTTTCATTTTTACGTAATCCTTTTGAGATGAGTTTTCTATGTACTCTTCTCCCTCCCTCTGTAAAATTTAAGCATATCTTAGTACAAATGGTTTGTATTAAGACATATTGACCTTATTCTGTTGTGAATGTGAGTCTTTAGGTGATTTGGCTTAATCGAAATGACATGATCTAAAGTACAACCTCTGGCGTTGTGTCGACAAGAATGACCTCCCTCCTTGTTTCTTTTGTGTTACATGCCATATTTTAATGCCTCCTCCCTTCTCGCCTTGCAAAAACGGTAACTTTTCATGTTATCATAAATCTCTTGAAAGTACCGATCTAACTCTAAAACCTTTCTGAAAATTGTGTGTGGAATCAATCACAAGAGGAGTGTAAGGTCTCCCTAAAGATATATCACCACCTCATTGTGTTTTACTTTTTCTTCTTGTCTATTTGTCCATGTGGCACAAATGATGCACATATATAACAAATTGTGTTTTTACATTTTTGTTATAAGGTTATATAGTAGCTTGTTATTGAATAATTTTCTTTACATAATTATATTTTTAGAATAATATGTTTTATTATAAAGTTGATTGATAACTTTAATTAAAAGCAATTTAAACTATGAAGATATAAAATTATTTTACATGAACTTGTATAGTATTATTTACATTATATATTGATTTCTGTTGTATATCAATGACAGACAGTAGTTAATTTAAGTAGGATATTCTGTAAAATGGCTATTTTATGTACAAAAATGTACTCATCTATGAATTGATGTTTAATATATAGCAAGAACATTTAAGACTAGTCGCCGATTGTGAAAAAGAACATCTAAGAATAGTCTCTTTGGTGTGTCACAAAAAATACTACAATAAGGTTGTCTAATTTAGTATACAATATAGATAATATGGGTTTTTACATAAATTGATTTAACATTTTTTGACTCAATGAAAACTAGTTTCCAAATGATTATGTGGATTTTGTTGTTTGATTTGGTGGTTTCCTGGTTTCTTAACCCATTTTAAAAATAACGGTTCTGTGTTCAGACATTAGGAATTGGATAAGGAACATTGAACAACATGCTTCTGATAATGTCAACAAGATACTGGTAGGGAACAAAGCAGACATGGATGAAAGCAAAAGGGTAATTTTCCCTGTTCCCAATTTCAGTTTTTAATTATAATTCCTTGTATGTCGATTGTTGCGTGTTTTCTTAATTGCTCGCAAGCGCACGACGTCAAGTTATAGTAAAATGTATTTTTGAGTGCAAGTGTCGATCCCACGAGGAGTGTAAATAAAATATATATCAATGCTCGTAATTAAAATAGTCAAGACTTTATCTAGAAAATTCAATAACCAGATTGGTTTGTTTAAAACAATTCAATTGTGAATAAATAATCAATCGAATTACCGAATGGAGAAATATCAATGATAGAAAATATCTAGAGGAGTGATTTCACTATGTTTCTACGATAATTCTTACTGGTTGGATTTAACTTCATGAGTTCCGGTTATTTAATGGCTAAGAACATTTACGTATTTTATCCCCCCTTTCCCAAGTGACGAATAAATTGTATCAATCATACTTCGATTCAATTATTCCTAATAAAAATCTAAGTTTGATAGATAAATGCAAACAATGTTCTTACCTAAGCCTTGCTAAAGTTATACGCCTTCCGAACGATATAAATATTCAACGATGTGTCTCTAATGATCTATAATCCTAATCCCTCTCCCGAGTTGTAGAATTAATCAGACAACATGCAATTTATGGCCAGTAAATTGCAGTTAAATAAATATAGAGAACACAATTAAACAAAACGGAATTCAATTATCAAAATATCCACGTCAAATCATCGTATAGACAAAGCTACGTCAACCTCTAGGATGGAAATTTAGTTCATCACGAAATCCAAGTGAAAACAAGACATATTCCTAGTTCTAGGCATCGCTACACAATGAAAGAAAGAAACGAAGGAAAATATAACAAATCCGAAGTGTCGTCTCTGTCCCCAGATCCGTCGTTCTTCGTATTTGTGATTGTTCTTCGCACCCTGAATCTTCGTCTCGTGTATGCGCTCCGTTTCTCGTGTCTTTTCCTTCCCAAGATGATGTTTTTTCGTGTGATTTCTCTCCACGGCGGCTGACCCCTTTTTCTGACCTAAGAATCGCGATTTATAGTTTTCTGAACGCTCGGCAAGCGCGGTGGCACGAGAACTGGCGCGGTGACGCGCTTCATTCTGGTCGCTGGGTCGATACTGCGAGCGCGCGGATGCGCGTGAAGTAGCACGGCGGCGCGCGCCTCTCGGGTTTTCTGCTGCTTCCGTGCGCGCGGGTGCGCATGATGTCGCGTGGTCGCGCGCACGATTTTGTTTTCTTGGTCCACTTGGTTTCGTGTCCACTATTTTCTCCACTCCTGAAATGACAACAAAAACAAACCAAAAACGCATAATTCTGTTCGAAACACGCATAATTCAAAATGGATTGTAATATAAATTAAGTGCAAATCTTGCACTTATCAAACCCCCAAACTTGAACTTTTGCTAGTCCCGAGCAAAATAAAATAAAAGCTAATAAAGAAGGAAAATTAACTCAAACTACTACAGTCATGGATATGCGAAAAGTGATATTGGCCTCCGACTTATCTAATTTCATATAATTCACGATTTCTCAAGAGTCACGTGCGTGTGTAGCATGTCAATGTTCATTTACCCAATCGAATGTTCAAATAGAGTTGTAATACTCATTTGCCTTACAGAATCAAGAAATCGTCAAATCAGTTCAACTCACACTTCATTAAAATATAAATTCACATTCACAGATTACATAGGACTTTATCGGTGATTATTTGGGTCGAAAAATAGTCAATACAAGTGTGCCAAAGATGAAATCACACAATGAGATGCTTGCAAGCAAGTGATTAAAGTTCATACTCGTTAACCATATTTTTCAGGTATCCATAGGCTTGACTTGAACAACTTTTCTCCACTAGTATATTGGATAAATGTGACTAGGTTAATAGGTCTTGTACGCTTGTAACGTTAGGCCATGGTTCACGGCTACAATAAAGGTATGGAGATCAAAATTTGAGAGAAATATTTGAACTTTCTGAATTTCACTCACTTTCATTCTCTTTTCATTCGCCATCCACTTATTGTTTTCTTCTCATTCATATCCTTCATTTCCCAAATGTTTTCTTTTTCACCACTTTTGTTTCGTTCTTTTCATTGTTTTTCTTCATCTTTTCTTTGCCAACTCCTTTATACACATTTAATTTTTTTCTTTTTCTTTTCAAGGAGCATTTGAATCATTACAACGCCCATGAACTTATTTCTCTCAAAATTAGGTAGGACAATAAGTGTATAAGCTTCAGTAGGTAGTTGTTGTGGGATTTAGAATAGATACAAGTGGGGGCTAATTGTATGTCATTGACATACACCACTTGATTTTTTAGTAGACTAAAAATGAGACACTAGGGATATTTCATGTTCATTTGGTAGGCTCGAAGGCTCAAAACGGCTCCAAAGATCGCCTAAATCATTCCTATGTCATATATTATCCGTATTTCGCCTCGAAAAGTGTTCAAGCAAGTTCTAGAGTTCCGTCAATCCATTAGTCAACTTATATAAACCAATCACATGCATTTGTCAATCACATGATATATGAAATAGGTGCACGAAGAAAATTTAAGCATCTCAAATAACTCAAAGCTCAAAGGGCTACAATTGACAGTAAACAAAGAACACAAATCCAAGGATATTGTGAAAAATTGCCTAGTTCATTTCTATGTCTGCAAAAATGTCAATCAATGTCATGCAAGAATTACCAAGAATCAGATCTTCATCGTCTATTTAGCATCACAGGCATGCAACTTGTCTCTAAGCAACGATAGTATCAACAAACACGATAGTGCAGAATAATTGTGACTCCTAAGTTATCATGAACACACATATATATACATCAGGACCGCAAATCACTTTTCATCATCGGCCACACATTTTACTTATCCATGACTGTTCTTAACAAAACTAGAATACAAAAAGTAAATAAAAACTAAAAAAAAAAAAACAGAATTTAACTACTGAGCAATAAAAATAACAGAGAAATTCTAACAAGCAAGCAAGCAAGCAAATTCACCCCCCCAAACTTAAAGCATGCATTGTCCTCAATGTATAGAAATAAAGAACATGACAACACATACCTCGCTCCCGAGTGTCAGAACTTGGGGCTCGAGTCATCGTTCCCAGTATCTTCAGCATCATCGTCCATGGGCTGCGGCGGTGAAAGATCTGGTGGTGGGTACTGTGGTGGCCAGGTTGGATGTGGTGGAAAGGGAGCATCCTCGGGTCCAGTAGGGGGGAAACGCTGGGCGAGTATCGACGTGAAGTTCATCATATGGGACATGAAAGTCGGTGCTCGTCTTGCTGTTGGCGCTGTACTCGCATATCATGTTCCATGCGGAACATCCTATCTCACAAACTGGCTCGAGGAATCGATGGTGGTGGCGGCGGTTGGCGTTCTCTGGCCCTCTGATTGTAAGCCGCCCTAGCTTCTCGTCGTTCCAACTCGCTCCCAAAGCGTAAGCGGTGTGCTTCATATACCGTGATTGGGCCCTTGGCTTTTAAGACCTGTTCATCTGCGCCCCATTGCACACCGGCATGAAGTTATAGGGCAGTGATAGTATGTGCACAAGGGAGGCTGACGGTCATGAGTCCCGTACCAGCACGCATGATAAAACTGTGAATGAGCTTCCCAAGATCCACGGTTTTCCCAGTCATTATGGCGTAAATCAACGCCACTTTATCCTTTGTAATTTCTGTCTGACGCGAGGAGGGCATGATCCGTGAGAGAATAAAAGATGCCCAACTGCGTGGGTCACGGCGTATGTCAGATTTCTTCAGAGTGACTGGGGAGCCCTGATTCAAGCGCCACTCTGCACCCTCGATGCATAATGTCTTGATAATCGTATCATAATCCACAGTCCCAGTAATCAAATCAGTATACTCGTCATTTTCAAAACCCGGCAGATTATAGATTGCATTAATGGTTGCCGAATCGAAATAGACCAATTGTCCTCGCACCAAAACTCCGTAGTGCTCGTGTTTGATTCTCAGATTAGCATAAAATTCATGGACCACTGAAATAATTGCGTCTGGTGGTGACTGGGCTATATCTACCCATCCCCTTTGCACAACTTCCTCAATTACAGCACAGTTAAGGTATGTCATATCTATCCCTCTTTCTCTAATAATCGACCTAGACATGGTGCCCTCATAAATTCGAAATGCTTCTTCGTTCCAAAATTTATGAGCATCGTAGGAACGAGACGAGGAAGCCACATCCTTTGATCTCTTTCTAGGCGGCATGCACTCCTCCCTCAACAAACACTTACACCCACCACCACCAACACACAGCCGCCGCCGCCGCTTGCTACCGCCACGCGTCATCTCCGGTTAATCTTCTACACTCAAGGTTACCGTTTCTTTTACGCTGTTATTGTTTGGGGATAATTTTCAGAAATCAAGCAATGGTTGGTGGATTTTTGTCTATATTGTTGATTATAAGTGTGGATAGTGTTCATAATCATGCCGCCTAGAAAGAGATAAAAGGATGTGGCTTCCTCGTCTCGTTCCTACGATGCTCATAAATTTTGGAACGAGGAAGCATTTCGAATTTATGAGGGCACCATGTCTAGGTCGATTATTAGAGAAAGAGGGATAGATATGACATACCTTAACTCTGTGCTGTAATTGAGGAAGTTGTGCAAAGGGGATGGGTAGATATAGCCCAGTCACCACCAGACGCAATTATTTCAGTGGTCCGTGAATTTTATGCTAATCTGAGAATCAAACACGAGGACTACGGAGTTTTGGTGCGAGGGCAATTGGTCTATTTCGATTCGGCAACCATTAATGCAATCTATAATCTGCCGGGTTTTGAAAATGACGAGTATACTGATTTGATTACTGGGACTGTGGATTATGATACGATTATCAAGACATTATGCATCGAGGGTGCAGAGTGGCGCTTGAATTAGGGCTCCCCAGTCACTCTGAAGAAATCTGACTTACGCCGTGACCCACGCAGTTGGGCATCTTTTATTCTCTCACCGATCATGCCCTCCTCACATCAGACAGAAATTACAAAGGATAAAGTGGCGTTGATTTACGCCATAATGTCTGGAAAAACCGTGGATCTTGGGAAGCTCATTCACAGTTTTATCATGCGTGCTGGTACGGGACTCATGACCGTCAGCCTCCCTTGTGCACATACTATCACTGCCCTATGTCTTCATGCCGGTGTGCAATGGGGCGCAGATGAACAGGTCTTGAAAGCCAATGGCCCAATCACGGTATATGAAGCACACCGCTTACGCTTTGGAAGCGAGTTGGAACGACGAGAAGCTAGGGCGGCTTCCAATCAGAGAGCCAGAGAACGTCAACCGCCGCCACCACCATCGATCCCTCGAGCCAGTTTGCGAGATAGGATGTTCCGCATGGAACATGATATGCGAGTACAGCGCCAACAGCAAGACGAGCACCAACACAGAACTAATGCCTTCATGTCCTATATGATGAACTTCACGTCGATACTCGTCCAGCGTTTCTCCCCTACTGGACCCGAGGATGGAGCTTTCCACCACATCCAACCTGGCCACCACAGTACCCACCACCAGATCTTTCACCACCGCAGCCCATGGACGATGATGCTGAAGATACTGGGAACGATGACTCGAGCCCCGAGTTCTGACACTCGGGAGCGAGGTATGTGTTGTCATGTTCTTTATTTCTATACATTGAGGACAATGGATACTTTAAGTTTTGGGGGGGTGAATTTGCTTGCTTGTTAGAATTTCTCTGTTATTTTTATTGCTCAGACCTCAGTAGTTAAATTCTGTTTTTTTTTTAAATATATATAAACCACACCTGCAAAAATTAAACCAATTAAAATTACTACGCAAAATGAACAAAAAAATTAAAATCAACAAATAAAATATTAAGAAGAAATAAAATAAAAACGAATGCGAAAAATAATCGTGGGTTGCCTCCCACGCAGCGCTTGGTTGAACGTCGGCAGCCCGACTCAGGTATGCTTCAGGTAGATTCGGCCAATGAGATATTGTCCATGTTCCGCATTTCATCTCCAAAATAGTGTTTAACTCGCTGACCATTTACTTTAAACGTTCTACCGTCATTGCATTTGAGTTCGATTGCTCCATATGGTTGTACTGCCTCCACTGTAAACGGCCCTGACCACCTTGATTTTAACTTTCCTGGAAATAGTCTGAGACGAGAATTATAAAGTAGCACCTGTTGTCCCGGTTCAAACGTTCTTCTCACAATGATCTTGTCATGCCACTTCTTGGTCTGTTCTTTATAGATCTTGGCATTTTCATAGGCATCAGTTTGGAATTCATCCATATCACTCAACTGCAGTTTTCTAAAATCTCCCGAAGCTTGCAAGTCAAAATTTAATTTCTTCACAGCCCAAAATGCTCTATGCTCCCAACTCCAACGGCAAATGACATGCTTTACCAAAGACTAGTCTATAGGGAGACATCCCAATAGGTGTCTTGAACGCAGTCCGATAGGCCCACAATGCATCATCTAACCTAATGTACCAATCTTTCCGGTTTGTGTTGACAGTCTTCTCCAGTATTTGTTTAATCTCCCGGTTGGATATTTCAGCTTGTCCATTTGATTGAGGATGATATGCTAATGTCACCTTGTGCTTCACACTGTATTTAGCCAAAAGTGAGTTGAAAATTCTATCGCAAAAATGCGTACCTTCGTCACTTATGATGGCTCTCGGTGTTCCAAATCTGGTGAAGATGTTCTTATGCACGAATTTAACTACAACACGAGCGTCATTAGTGTTGGTGGCGATTGCTTCCACCCATTTCGAAACATAATCCACAGCTAGTAAACTATAAGAATTACCAAAAGAAGGGGGAAAGGGCCCCATGAAATCTATGCCCCAAACGTCAAAAAGTTCCACTTCCAAAACATTTGTCAGTGGTAATTCGTGACGCCTAGAGATGTTTCCTAACCTCTGGCATCTATCACATGATTTACTAAGGTATAACTATCTTTAAACAAACTAGGCCAATAAAAACCAAATTGCAATACCTTAGCTGCTGTTCGTGATGCTTCAAAATGTCCACCATATGGTGAAGAATGACATTTCTCCAAAATTTGTTGTGCTTCGATACCTTCCACGCATCTCCTAATGACTTGGTCAGCACACCTCTTATACACAAATGGATCATCCCAATAAAAGAACTTGATATCATGGAAGAACTTCTTCTTCTGATGATAGCTCAAATCTGGAAGGAGGGCGACGCAAGACAAAAAATTAGCAATATCAGCAAACTAGGGAAGTACAGAATTTACCTCAAAAAGTTGTTCATCCGGAAATGTTTCCTGTATAACTTCCTCTTCTTTCTTCTCCTCCAGCTCCAGTCTTGACAAGTGGTCAGCCACTTGATTTTCAGTTCCTTTCTTATCTTTGACTTCGAAGTCAAATTCTTGAAGTAGCAAAATCCACCTTATCAAACGTGGTTTTGCATCCTTCTTGGCAAATAGGTAGCGAATAGCTGCATGGACAGTAAAAACAATTACCTTTGTGCCGATCAAGTAGGGTCTGAATTTGTCGAAAGCGAACACCACTGCAAGCATCTCCTTCTCAGTTGTAGCGTAATTGTGTTGTGCAGCATCCATTGTGCGGCTTGCGTAGTAAATTGCCCTAAACATCTTTTCTCTTCTTTGGCCTAAGACAGCGCCTACTGCATAATAACTAGCATCACACATTAGCTCAAAGGGCTCCTTCCAGTCCGGCACCATCATAATCGGTGCAGTCACCAATGCCTTCTTGATCTTTTCGAACGCCTGCAAACAGTCATCATCAAATATAAAAACAAACTCTTTCTCAAGTAACTTACACAAGGGTTTAGTAATCTTAGAAAAATCTTTGATAAATCTACGATAAAACCCGGCATGTCCTAAGATACTTCTAATCCCTTTGATGCTCTTTGGTGGTGGAAGCTTTTCAATTGCAACCACTTTGGCTCTGTCTACCTCTAATCCCTTAGCAGATACTTTATGTCCAAGAACAATGCCCTCTTGGACCATAAAGTGACACTTTTCCCAGTTAAGAACTAAGTTCTTTTCCTGACATCTCTGCTAAACAAGGGATAAGTTATGTAAACAATGATCGAACGAAGAACCAAATACCGAAAAGTCATCCATGAAGACTTCCATTATTTCCTCCACCATATCTGCAAATATGGCCATCATGCACCTCTGGAAAGTGGCAGGTGCATTGCATAGCCCAAAAGGCATTTTCCTAAAAGCAAACGTGCCATAGGCCATAGGGACACGTGAAAGTAGTCTTCTCCTGATCTTCTGGCGCTATAGCAATTTGGTTATAACCTGAATAACCATCTAAAAAGCAATAATGACAATAACCAGCAAGTCTATCAAGCATTTGATCAATAAAAGGCAGTGGAAAATGATCTTTACATGTGACATTATTAAATTTTCTATAATCAATACATACTCGCCATCCAGTCACAGTACGAGTAGATATTAGTTCATCATGGTCATTTTTTACCACAGTCATTCCACCTTTTTTAGGCACAACTTGTACAGGAGACACCCAACTACTATCAGAAATGGCATAGATTAAACCAGCATTTAACAATTTTAGTACCTCATTTTTCACGACCTCCTTCATGGCTTGATTTAACCTCCTCTGATGATCCACATAACGAGTATATGACTCCTCCATTAAAATTTTATGCATGCATATAGTGGGGCTAATTCCCTTAATATCATAAATTGAATATCCTATAGCATTTTTATATTTTCTCAATACTCTCAATAGTTTATCTTTTTCGGCACATGTAAGAGAGGAGGAGATGATTACCGGATATGTCGACTTCTCACCCTAGAATGCATAGCAAAGGTAACTTGGCAGATCCTTCAAGTCAGGGGAAGATGGTTTTTCCTCAATTTTTTCATTTACATTCAACTCTTCATGTGGTGCATCTTTCCTCCTTTCTTTCTGTAGTGACTCAAGAGCCACCAGTTGCTCTTTCACATCCCAATTATCTTCATCAACAGTTCCTGCAGCACTTATCAAACAGCTCTCCAAAGGATCCCTAGTTCCTGCACATTCAACAGACATACATGAGTCTATAACATCAATGCTTTTACAAGTGCTTACCTCATTTGATTCCTTCATGGCATGATAGATATTAAAAATGACTGCTTCTCCACCAACTCTCAAGGTGAGTTCACCCTTATATACATCTATCAATGCCCTTCCAGTCGCCAAGAATGGTCTCCCAAATATTAATGGAGCATCATGATCCTCTTCCATATCTGAAATCACAAAGTCAGCAGGAAAAATAAATTTATCCGCTTTTACCAGTACATCCTCGACGATCCCACGTGGATACGTGAGACTTCTGTCTGCAAGTTGTAAGGTGATAGTGGTTGGTTTGACTTTTCCAAGCTCCAATTCCCTGTAAATAGAAAATGCATCAAATTAATACCTGCTCCCAAATCACATAAAGCTTTACTACAATTAGAACCACCAATAAAACAAGGAATAGTAAAACTCCCTGGATCTTTTAATTTCTGTGGTAGCTTCTTTTGCAGTATGGCGCTACATTCTTCCGTCAGTTTCACAGTCTCAAACTCCTGCATCCTCCTCTTCTTAGACATCACATCTTTAATAAATTTTGCATAATTCGGCATTTGCTCCAAAGCATCAGCAAATGGTATGTTGATGTGTATCTTCTTAAAAATCTCTAAGAATTTTGCAAACTGATCATCCAAATTCTTCTTTTTGAATCTCTGAGGGTATGGGAGGGTCGGCTTAAATACTGGAAGTTGTTCAACTTCAATTTCAGCTTTGGATCCCTCAGTCTCTCCTTCTTCAACTGCCTTCTCCTTGTCCATTTTTTTCTTGGAACTTTGCACCTCTACCTCTTTTCCACTCCTCAAAGTGACTGCCTTGCACTGCTCTTGTGGATTAACTTCTGTGTTGCTAGGAAATTGACCCCTGTTCTGATCTTTCAATGCGTTGGCCAACTGTCCACTCTGAGTCTCTAAAGATTTCATTGTGGCGCCCATATTTCCCATATGAGTCTCCATATTGTCAAGACGAGACTCAGTCCTTGCCATCCTCTTCCCAGATTCAGCAACAAACGTTCCAACCAAATCCTCAAATGAAGGCTTCCCTTCCCCCTTTGATGTATTGAATCCCGGTGGAGTATTCAACACATTTTTATTATTTGCATATGAAAAATTTTCGTGATTTCGTAATCCAGGATGATACGTATTAGGGGAGGGTTACCTCGATATCCTCCGAATCCACCAAAGTTGCTGTTGTTGACATACTGAGCTTCTTCAAGAAGAGATGGTTCTTCCGCAATAATCGATGGACCCTCAGTTTTTGATGTGCTCACCTTATTCATAGCTGCTATCTGTGTAGTCAATGTTGATACTTGTGCAGTGAGTGATGTGATAGGATCCACAGCATAAACTCCAGCTGTCCTCTTTACTCCTAACCTCTCGGATGGCCACTGGTAGCTGTTTATATTCATCTGCTCAAGCAAGTCATAAGCTTGCTCAGGAGATTTGGCAAAGATCGTACCACCAGCCACTGCATCCACTGTTCCTCTTGTTTGCCCATTCAGACCGTTGTAGAATAATTCGATTTGCACCCAGTTTTCGAAGCCATGGTTCGGGCACTTCCTCAACAGCTCCTTGTATCTTTCGAATGCCTCATAAAATTGCTCAAAATCAGTTTGCCTGAAAGTGCTAATCTCAATCTTCAACTGTGCAGACTTTGCAGGGGGAAAGTATTTTGCCAGAAATTTCGTCGCCAGCTCCTGCCAAGTAATGATACTTCCTAAGGGAAGCGATTGAAGCCATCCTCGTGCTTGATCCCTGAGAGAAAACGGAAACAAACGCAGTCTAATAATATCATCAGAAACATTATTAATCTGTACCGTATCTGTTATCTCCAAGAAGGTTCTCAGGTGAACGTGAGGATCTGAAGTGGCAGTTCCAGCGAACTGGTTTTGCTGAACCATATTGATTAGAGCAGGCTTCAATTCGAAATTGTTGGCGTTAATGGTCCCTCTTGCAATACCAGAGTAATGATCGTTGATCACTGGTCAGAAGTGATCTCTGATAGGAATAGCCTCTGGCGGGATGTGTCTGTTATTTTCTCTGTTCTCAGCCATTGCTTGGATCTCCTCTTCTTGCTTTTCTTAATTTTCTCCCAGTTCTTTCGATCTCCGGATAAAAAATAAGCAAGTCAGGGCTTTGCGATCGTAGCATGCACCGTCAAGCAGAAAAAAATGACAACTCAATAATTATAACAAAATAAAAAGATCTAAATTAAAATCTAGACTAATTGGTAACAATACTGATATAAATTTAAATTTTGACAGTCCCCGGCAACGGCGCCAAAAACTTGTTGCGTGTTTTCTTAATTGCTCGCAAGCGCACGACGTCAAGTTATAGTAAAATGTATTTTTGAGTGCAAGTGTCGATCCCACGAGGAGTGTAAATAAAATATATATCAATGCTCGTAATTAAAATAGTCAAGACTTTATCTAGAAAATTCAATAACAGATTGGTTTGTTTAAAACAGTTCAATTGTGAATAAATAATCAATCGAATTACCGAATGGAGAAATATCAATGATAGAAAATATCTAGAGGAGTGATTTCACTATGTTTCTACGATAATTCTTCGTGGTTGGATTTAACTTCATGAGTTCCGGTTATTTAATGGCTAAGAACACTTACGTATTTTATCCCCCCTTTCCCAAGTGACGAATAAATTGTATCAATCATACTTCGATTCAATTATTCCTAATAAAAATCTAAGTTTGATAGATAAATGCAAACAATGTTCTTACCTAAGCCTTGCTAAAGTTATACGCCTTCCGAACGATATAAATATTCAACGATGTGTCTCTAATGATCTATAATCCTAATCCCTCTCCCGAGTTGTAGAATTAATCAGACAACACGCAATTTATGGCCAGTAAATTGCAGTTAAATAAATGTAGAGAACACAATTAAACAAAACGGAATTCAATTATCAAAATATCCACGTCAAATCATCGTATAGACAAAGCTACGTCAACCTCTAGGATGGAAATTTAGTTCATCACGAAATCCAAGCGAAAACAAAACATATTCCTAGTTCTAGACATCGCTACACAATGAAAGAAAGAAACGAAGGAAAAGATAACAAAGCCGAAGTGTCGTCTCTGTCCCCAGATCCGTCGTTCTTCGTATTTGTGATTGTTTTTCGCACTCTGAATCTTCGTCTCGTGTATGCCCTCCGTTTCTCGTGTCTTTTCCTTCCCAAGATGGTGTTTTTTCGTGTGATTTCTCTCCACGGCGGCTGACCCCTTTTTCTGACCTAAGAATCGCGATTTATAATTTTCTGGACGCTCGGCAAGCGCGGTGGCGCGAGAACTGGCGCGGTGGCGCGCTTCATTCTGGTCGCTGGGTCGATACTGCCAGCGCGCGGATGCGCGTGAAGTAGCGCGGTGGCGCGCGCCTCTCGGGTTTTCTGCTGCTTCCGTCCGCGCGGGTGCGCATGATGTCGCACGGTCGCGCGCACGGTTCTGTTTTCTTGGTCCACTTGGTTTCGTGTCCACTATTTTCTCCACTCCTGAAATGACAACAAAAACAAACCAAAAACGCATAATTCTATTCGAAACACGCATAATTCAAAATGGATTCTAATATAATAAATTAAGTGCAAATCTTGCACTTATCATCGATACTACTGTATTACACTATAGTAACATAAAAAACCATTTTAATGATCCATTTATCTGTTATAAAACACAATCCTCCTCCCTAAGAATTAGAAAGCGTATTAAAATCACCAGTACAACGAGCTTTAAAGTTTTAAGATATTTTTGGATATTTCATTGAAGCAATAAGAGAAGTTAAGATTTCCTTGTAAAGGTTAAAAACCATGTTAAAAGAGTGACACAAGTTTCTTATGCACTGAACGAATTGGTCAGCCTGGATTCTGTACTTTAGTAAACTGATTATTCTACGGTTGAATATCTTTTAGGCTGTACCTACGTCCAAGGGCCAAGCACTCGCTGATGAATATGGGATCAAATTCTTTGAAACTGTAAGCATCCTTGTGTCCTCCATAGATACTTTAAAAATGCAGTAATGTGTATTTAAATGAAATTTGTATTGCATTGCTCCAGAGTGCGAAAACAAATCTCAATGTGGAACAAGTGTTCTTTTCAATAGCTAGAGATATAAAACAAAGGCTTTCAGACAACGACTCCAGAACTGAGGTGAATTTATTGACTCAACTTGGTTTAAAATAATTCTTGAAAGCAAGAGTTAAGAAACGGAACAAGAATTTAGCACGAGGGTGATTTTTATGTATTTTTGGAGCAAAATTTACTTTTTTTAAGGAAAAAAATACTCAAATTTCATGTTATTACTTTTTTTTTTTTGTATTCTGATTACATGCAGCAGCCTACAGCGATCAAGATTAATTCGGGAGACCCTTCTGCTGGAGCTGGTCAACTAGGCCAGAGATCGGCTTGCTGTGGTTCTTGAAACGATTTAAAAAAAAAAAAAGCAGAAGCTATTTGTATTGGGAAAAAAGTGCAATTCTCTCCTCTGAAACGTGGCCTCGTCAATGAATGGGTTCTTGTCGTTTGAGAATTCGGAATTCAGTTTTAGCTTCTGGTTTCGTTTAAATATAATGCTCATTCGTGCTGAGATTCAGTCCGTCTGATAGTGAACGTATTGTAAAATTAGAAGGTGTTTTTAAATGTGGGGTTGTGGTCTAGTGTTCTCTTACTTTTAGTGTGTTCTAGTACAAATCTGTACCGCCACTAGCCTATGTTTTACTGGACTTGGATTCCGATTAAGGAAAGAGACGAATGTTTAACTATTGTTTCTTAGTGGCAAGAGTTGTTTGTTCGTGTGGCTAGTTTCTTGGTTTTTACTAAAACTCATTCCTAAAATAGTTTCAACATTTTGATGATATCATCATCAATGTGTATAAAACAAAATTAACGTGCTGTTGATTTCTTGAAATTTGGTTAATGGAGATAAGATAGGATATAATTTATTTAAATAAAGAAAAAGATATGGTAAGTGTAAAGAAGCACAGGATGGAAAATGATTTATAATCCTTTTCTTTATTTAAATAAAGCATAAGGTGGAAGATGATTTATAATCGACCATTTTTAAATATTTGATTGAGCAAATTATTCTTGTTGCCCGTGAGAACGGTCAAAAGGTATGTAAAATCAGTATCTTACAAAACTCCACCAATCCCTTGAAAATGAAATATAAATAGGACAAATGCACTTGCGATTTGAAAAAATAGTGTTTTAAAATACTGTTTAATTTTATATAAAGGCTCGTACTCGTTCTGCTTTTTTACAAAGTTTGCTAATACAATTTTCTCATGTGTAATATCCTATAATGACAAATTTAGGAAAAATTCGATGGAAATTATATTTGAAAAAAATTTCAGATGAAACTTCACAAATTTGAAGCTATGACAGATATGGATGCAAATGACAGAACAAATCTAGATCTCTTTTTGATTGAATAATATCACCAGAAAATATCCAGAAAGATCATTAATAATCTGCACATTTGCACTTCATATCCTCACACAGCATACGCTAACAAGAACATACACATTCTTCCCCTTCGTGCATCAAAACAAAAGTTAGAACATGAACTATTTCAAAGGTAATAACAAAACAAGACACTAATATGCTTAGCTGATTGTTAATGCATTGTATTCGTAGCTGTCTGGAAAAAATCCCTTACAATGGAGTAAGACAAATTTTGCATGAACCAGTTCCCTACTTCCCTTAAAGATAATCACATTTTGACTTCGAGCCATGGAATGAAACTCACTGGGATGAGTGAAGTGAAAAAAAACCACATCTTCATGGAAATTCAAATATTCAAACTCGGGATTATAAATAAACGCAAGCTTGGCAGTTCATACAAAATAAATTATATAATTTCCCCAACTTACCAAGTTTAGTATTAGCCTCTGTACACAAGGAACACATATTTCATCCCATCTTAAATCTAAATCTACTTACCACGTCAAAAACATGGTCATAGATTTCGCTCTTCCTTCCCATAAATACGCTGAAGCTCGCGTGTTGCAGCTTGGTACGATTCTAGTGCCAGAATACAAGAAATAAGCAACAAGGAAGGTGAATTGGGAAAGTGGGGGAAATGTTTTATAATATGACAGTTTCAATCCCTTTCCAGATGCGGAAGGCTTTCTGATTAATAGGAGAGCCAGTCACTGTCTGAACAGCATCGAACAGCATACTTTCTGGTGCGCTTCTCAACTCCTGAACTATCTGATAGATCGTCTACCCATTTTCAAAGTATATATGGTTGTTTGGGTGCTTGGTTTTGCAATTTGCATGACACTCAAATTCGTATGCATTAAGTGCCTTCATTGGAAGAGGAAATATTGTAACAAGTTATAGAGTCTATTTGGAAGGACAAACACATAGATGGCTTGCTTACCTTGGAGAAGTTACAAGATTTGCAGCCGCAAAGATAGCCCGAGCCTTTGATAATTCCATGAAGCTCCTTTTTACATAGGAGAGTACTTCCCATAAATCATCAAAAAATATAATAAAATTTATGATAGAAAGAAGATCAAACTTAAGAAATACTCACCTCCCGAGAGACAGAAATGTACCGCACAGGCACACCATCAAGCATACCAGTCGCTGTTAAACTTCGTACATTAGATGGAAAGCTGTTTAGGGCTTCTTTCCTGGCAGGTATTGCATCCATCTTGCTCTTAGATGTAAAGTCAAGTCGAGAATTAGGCAGCTGGGAAATGGTCGAGGTAGGATTAACATTTGGAAAATTCACTTCCTTTCTGTTGTGTGTTTCCGATGTTAGAACTGAGGATTGTTCACATAACAAGCTATAACTACAAGTTGGCCTTGTCAGGGCTTCAATAACAGATTCATCTTGAAAACCTCCAAAAGATATGGTATTAGTGTCCCCTTTACTGTAGGCGTGATTCATGGATATGTTATTATCAACATCTTTTCCAAAAATCGAACCCATCGATCTAATATTTGCATCCCTAATGTCAAAGGAATGGCTCACTAATGTGACATTTCCATCTTCTTTACCATACGGATGCAACATGGATATGAAGGTGTTTTCATTTTGACGATTGTATGTCTGACCTGTGGACATCCCTCTATCATGTTCCAAAGATCCATGCAGTCCATTAACAGGGTCTTTAACCTGATTCACTTTGACTTTTCTAATTCCTCCATAACTTTCTCCTGCTTCTTGGTCTTCCATTGCATAAGAAATTGATAATCCATCAGATGAATCATTCTCAAACTGTTCACTATTAATTTTATTCCTAATATTTATAGCATCCGTGTCAATATTAGATATGCTTCTCTTAGCCAAGTCAACATGACAAGATATCTCAGACCCAAACTGCCGATCCATGAATTGGTTTGGCACTGATTGAAACTCAGTAGAATTTTCCCAAGGAAATGAATTTGAAATGGTGATTCCTGATTCTGGCTTACTATCTGGAGCTTCCATGGCCTGCTTTTTGCCGGGAAAAAATGCTGGCTCAGAATCAAAGAAACATCAAAGAGAGCGCTTGGGTTCCATTCTAGACGAGCTATCCAACATCGCATCTCCATCATTCACATGCCCGCCGCCCTTGGAAGTCCATAAACCTTTCTCCTGGAAAGACTGAAAACATATTAATAATATCCCCAGATCATCAAATCCACTCAATAAAACCATACAAGAAAGCAAGAATACAAACTTGAAGCAAAAGGAAGATAACCTACGGGCATATTACCAATTTACCAATGCTAGCAAAAGTACAAAAGCCGTGTTCATAGTATCTCACATTTGTTACTAATATCATAAAAAAAATCTTCAAATTTTTATACCATGAAGTCTATTGTAATTTCATAACTAAAGATGAGTCATGTTTTTTGTACTAATCTTTTACATTTACCAAACTACAAAAGTGATATTGCAAATGCCAAAAAAAATTAAGTAAATCAGATTCATGGTCGTTTCTCCTTCTGGCCATTAGTAGAATCAAAGAATTGCATCAACTCTACATTATCTAAAGCCCGGTCAGTCCTAAAGGTGCCACAGATCAAGAATCATATGACATCACAGAGTGCAAATCTGTCCCATTATCAGAAAATCTAGTTCCTGCACTAAGACACTCCGCAATTAAGTAATATAGTTGCATCCCACCTTCTCAAACAAACGAAGGGCTTTTTATTAAAGAAATATTAACCACGAACCACACACACTCCACATAAAATAGCACTAAAATTCAAATAAAAAGCTAAACAAAAAACGTACCATTTGGTGGCTTCCTCTTGGCTAAGCCCTATGCCCCTACAATTGGAGAAGATAGTCAATAAAAAAAATAATTAGAATTCATCTTTATACAATTACTTCCAATCCACAACCGGAGATTATGTAAACGAAACTCAACAACCGAAACGTGATTCCTCAGATTCCAGTCGGTACAAGACGATTGCCGCACCGGTGAAGCTACTCAAAATCTTTGTAAATGCTCCAATGAGCTCTTAGGCAATAATTAAATTAATTTCTCTTTTTGTCAGTAATTTGTTACCTTGTGTTTGATTCAATAAAAAAAATAGATTTTAAATTAGATTTGGAATTGAAATCCAAGGATTTATAATTTAATTTTGTTGTTTGATAATTTAGGAATTGAAATCCAAGGATTTATAATATAATTTTTTTGTTTGACAATAAATTAAAATCTAATTTAGAATTTGATTTATAATTAAAAATTATATTATTTAATATAAAAAAAACTTTATATTTATTATTTTAAAATGTTTTTTTATTAATATTATTTTTATGATACTCATACATCGTTTATTAAGAACAAAAAATTATTTTTGAACACGAAAATATTTTTTATTAAATAGTTTTCTTAACAAATAAAATACATACAGTTTTGTCAAAGCAAAAATTTATAACTAAGTTTTGATTAGCACAATTTAAACTGAACTAATTCAGGCTTATATTAATGAAGATTTTTAAACTGGACCAACTGATAAATTTGTTCAACTATTTCAATTTGATAGAATTTATTCATCAGCATGATTTGAAACAAGATGTTCGAGAAAATGAGTCTGTCAACATTCTCTGTTATCTATGAGTTTATAACAAAGCTGTCAACATTTGTTGGTTACTCCTTCAGCTAGTGTACAAAGATTTTGAAAAAACTGACATTATATCTGAAAAATCAACAAGGACACGTGACTATATCCACATAAATGCCGGCCACCTAGAATATCTGTCGGTAGCAGATATATTTATTATTGTTGGGGACCAACACTTCTAAATAAGGAATGTATCAAGACTGAAGAGCTCTCGAAAAAATTAATATTGCTTTGTCAATCTTCATTGA
This sequence comes from Primulina huaijiensis, assembly GCF_012295235.1. NCBI lineage: Eukaryota > Viridiplantae > Streptophyta > Magnoliopsida > Lamiales > Gesneriaceae > Primulina > Primulina huaijiensis. The sequence continues at coordinate 11,314,596 of NC_133312.1, forward strand.
GCATTCAAATTGCACATCATCTCTCAAAACATTAGTCCTTAAGTTGTTCTTGCACACATTCAGTTTCCCATCAGATCGATTAAGGATCTATATTGTGCACTTTGTATTTCATTTATATTTTACACACGAGTGTTGTTGCATTATGAGAATCAATTTTAACTGTCAGAAGCATGTTTATGAACAAATCAAGTTGAAGAAAGAGTGCTAGGAGTTTCAGCTCATTAGGATTGTCGAACCGAGCTGAAGTGGATTTGTACAAGTTGTTGTTCTAATAATATCTTCTAGTAGAATACTTTTGAAAATAGAAGAAAATGAGACGTAGAAGCTTAGTTTTTGAACTTCCATAAACAACTTCTTGCCTCTTTATTTACTACTATTTATTTGAGTTGCTAAGTATATTATTTGTGATGATAAGTGAACTAAAGTAAATCAACTAGTTGCCTCTTATATCATGCTCACTAAGTGATACTCACGGGAAAGGAATGAAGCATGTGAAAGAAGTTTTGAAACCCTGAAGACAAAACTTGCATCCACACCAGTACACTAATTCTTCTCGAGGATGGTAAGAATTTCACTATATACAGTGACGCGTCAAAGGGAGGATTAGGGTGTGTACTTATGCAAGAGGGTTAGGTAATTGCTTATGCCTCACGGCAACTAAAACCATATGAGCAGAATTATCCCACTCATGACTTGGAGTTAGCCGCAGTGGTATTTGAGCTTAAAATCTTGAGGCACTACCTCTATGGAGTGAAATGCGAAGTTTTTACTGATCACCAGAGCCTCAAGTACATTTTCACCCAAAAAAATTAAACATGAGGCAAAGAAGGTGGATGGAACTTCTAAAAGATTATGATTTGGTAATCAATTATCATCCGAGTAAGGCGAATAAGATGGCAGATGCATTGAGCCGAAGAAATTTTGGAAAAGTAAGCTTATATTCACTATCAGCGCAATCAGGACTTCGGGAAACCATCAAATTGAAGCAGAGTCAAGACACCTCCATCCGTAAAATTAAAGAACATATCCAAGAATGAAAAGTTCCAGAATTTCAAATTGATGAAAATAATATCCTTTGGATGAAAGGACGGTTGTATGTGACCAATATCGATTGATTGGAGAAGAAGTAATGGCTGAGGCACATAAATCGAGATTTTCAGTACGTCCAGGAAGCACCAAAATGTACAGAGACCTGAAAAATAGTTACTGGTGGAGCGGAATGAAGAAAGATGTGGCTGTCTTTGTTTCCAAGTGCCTAACCTGTCAACAAGTCAAGGCAGAACACCAGCGGCCTGGAGGACTTCTACAACCGTTGGAAATACCGAAATGGAAGTGGGATAACATATCCATAGACTTTGTAGTAGGACTACCAAGATCAAGGCAAGGTCACGATGGAATCTGGGTAATCGTTGACAGATTGACCAAGTCTGCACATTTCTTTCCAGTGCGAATGACTTACAAACTGGATAAGCTAGCTACCTTGTATATGGACAACATAGTGAGACTACACGGAGTCCCGGCAAGTATATTATCTGACAGAGATCCAAGATTTGTATCAAGATTTTGGAAAAGTTTTCAAAAGGCTATAGGAACCAAAGTCACTCTCAGCACGGCCTATCATCCACAAACTGATAGCCAAACCGAGAACAATTCAAACCCTCGAGGACATGCTTAGGGCATGTGCTCTGGATTTTCTTGGAAACTGGAGTGAACAGCTACCCCTGATAAAATTCACCTATAACAACAGCTATCACAGTAGCATCGAGATGGCTCCGTATGATGCTCTGTATGTCCGAAAGTGTATGTCGCCTCTATACTGGGATGAAGTCGGGGAAAAGGTTGTTACTGGACTAGAGCTTGTTCAATTAACCGTGGACAAAGTAGCCATAATCAAGGAAAGACTCAAGGCAGCCCAAGATAGAAAAAAGAGCTGGGCAAATTTGAAGAAGAGACCGTTGGAATTAGAGATCGGTGAAAAGGATTATGTCAAGGTCTCACCATTGAAAGGAGTGGTTCGGTTCAGTAAATCCGGGAAGTTAAACCCGAGATATGTGGGACCGTTCGAAATATTGGAAAATGTGGGAACCTTAGCGTACCGTCTGGCTTTGCCGCCTGATATGTCCAGGATTCACAATGTTTTCCATATCTCACAACTGAGAAAATATGTCCCAGACCCTAGTCATGTACTCAAAGTTGCACCACTGATGATTGAAGGACACCTCAATGAAGAACTCAAATATGAAAAGGTCCCTATCCAAATAGTTGACACAAAAGACCAAGTGTTGAGGCACCGGACAATCTCATATATCAGAGTACAGTTGTCAAATCATAATGAAAGGGAGGCCACTTGGGAACTCGAATAGAAAATGCGCTCACAATATCCTCATTTATTCAAAAGCCCAAGATGATCCAAGTTTCGAGGACGAAACTTTCAATAAGGACGGAGGGATGTGAGAACCCGAAAATTTCGATCCTAAGCGAACCATGTAAGAAATACAAACTTGAAATGTACTTTAATCTAAGCTCAACAACTTTCATTCTGACTATAGAAAGCTTTAGATAGTCGATGTACGATTGTTACCTGGGATATCTTTAAATCTGAATTTTATCAGCGTTTCTTTCCTACCTCATACAGGAAAGATAGGGGAGCCGAGTTTGCAAATTTGAAGCAGGGAAATCTGAATGTTGAGGACTATGTCGCTAAGTTCTCAAATTTACTGAGATTTGCTCCTCATGTAGCATCTGATGAAGAAGCTCAGGCCGATGTGGGGACCCGGACGCTAATCATCTTCTTAATCATCATTGGGATAATTGGATCGATGTAATTAATCTGGGTCTACAATTTTTTTTTTAAAAGTGCGGAACGTAAGGGAATTCATCTAATATACATATCAGTATAATAGTACAAGTCTTGTACAACAAACATCAAACTCAAATTAAGGTGTAACAACTAAATGTCAAGTGTTCCAAACCCTATTTACATCAAAGTCCGAAGTCTCCACTCTAATCACGATCTCTCTCATCTTCTTTCTGACCCCGATCCTGTCCCACCTGTTGCCATGCACACATACAAATACGACAACAGCCAGATAATTCCGGTGAGAAATACATCCCAGCATAAATCAACAAAACATGCAATCATATAATCGATATAAAAGCATGAAACAAATATCAATCACATGTATTAAATGTGAAAACATAAATCGATATAAAACTGTAAATAACTCGTGACGCTACAGCTCGAACTAGACTCATTGCTAGTCTAGAGATCCCGGTTTCCAGACGTTGGCATACTATATCGAATCACAATAATAGATGTAAATCCACTCCTAATCAAACATCGATATAAACCAAACATCTAGTGTCTTGACCTATCCGTCAAAGACTTTGGCACCTCCGCCAATAACTCATCTGTGACAATGTGCAATGGGCCAGTGACTACTCTATCACAGTCTGGCATCTCTTTCACAAGACCAATCGTCTAATCACGCTTTCTATAAATCGATAGAACAAGCATATCAATTCAAATCAATGCATATAATAACAATAAGTATGTGGTTTAGGAAAACTCAAGTTATATCTAACTCGAGTCATTCTCCCGGGTTCGACATTGACTTATACCTTTCTTTCGTAGTCCCGGTCTGAAGCAATATAAGTGCTGAACTCAAGACTGTCTCTGTAAATCTGAAATGACATATCGAGAATAATAATATCACCATTCCATTCCCAATTCAATATTGAATCTGATTACACTGAATTTAATGCAAATCAACGGCATAACGGCACAATCACGATATCCCCGTCAATACAATAGCAACATATATCAATTACAAACCATAACCCATATCCGTTACAATCTGTAATCAATCCATAATCCAAATCTGTTCAATTTCAATCGATAAAATTAGAAAATCATAACAATTCCAAAATCAACTTGTCTTTCGATCTGACTTCGATTCTACGATGTCTAGTATTCCCAGAACACATACTAATGATCAAATTATAATTCCTCCCATCTTAAATTTTTGAAACATGATAAAACATAATAAAACTTACGTCCTTTTGAAGCTATTGACGAGAGGATCACAGAACTGTGCTCGGATCGAAAATCTGAAGGCCGTGATCTTTCAAAATCACAATTATAGTATAAGATGAAACTTTGAGGAATTTCGATGGAAACTTTCGGTTTTCTTTGCTGCCATTCTGAAGTGGAAAGAAAGAATTATATCCAAATACATGGCAAGGACAAGTATCCAACTAAAATCCCATAATTGCACTTTAGCCCTTGAAGTCTTCACTATTTGCAATTTGGTCCTCATAACTCTTTTTAATTCAATTTCAATCCTATGGAATTGTAAAACCATGGAATATGACTCAACATCCCAAAAATTCATAAATTAAATAATCTCGGATTAAAATGATAAAATCTCGGGCCTTACAATTCTCCCCCTCTGAGACATGATTTCGTCCTCGAAATTCCAAGCAATCATATCACAGGCAATCAAATCAGAAATCACAAAAACTGAAATAGGAAACTCACATCAGTGGAATAACTCTGGGAATTCCTGCATCATATTTGATTCAGTCTCCCACGTAGCTTCCTCAATACCAAGACGAGTCCACTGGACTTTCACAAGAGGAATAATCTTCGTTCTGAGTTGTTTTTCTTTACGATCAATAATCTGGATTGGTTTCTCGATGTAACTCAGAGATTCATCAAGTGCTACCTCGTCTGGCTGAATAATGTGAGAATCATCAGGGAGAAACTTCCGCAGCATAGATACATGAAAGACATCATGTATTCCAGATAAAGAAGGCGGTAATGCAAGTCGATAGGCACGATCTCCTATCTTCTCGAGAATCTCATACGGCCCAATATATCGTGGAGACAGCTTCACTTTCTTGCCAAATCTGACAACTCCTCTGAAAGGTGCAATCTTTAGGAATACTCGGTCTCCTGCCTCAAATACCAACGGTCTTCATCGCACATTGGCATATTTGGCCTGTCTGTCTTGAGCTGTCTTCATTCTCTTCTGAATCAGTTTCACTTTCTCAGTCATATCTCTGATCATATCAGGTCCAATCTCAGGTACCTCAGAGACATCGTCCCAATACAAAGGGGATCTGCATTTCTTGCCGTACAATGCTTCAAACGGTGCCATCTCAATACTCGTCTGATAGTTGTTGTTGTACGAAAACTCACAAAGTGGCAATGCATCTTGCAAACTAGTGCAAAAATCAAGCACTACGGCTCTCAGCATATCTTCCAATGTCTGGATAGTCCGCTCTGACTGTCCGTCAACCTGTGGATGATATGCGGTACTCAGATATAACTTCGTACCTAGAGCCTGCTGCAAACTCTGCCAAAAGTGCGAAGTGAACCGAGGATCACGGTCTGATACAATCGACTTCGGTACTCCGTGCAATCTGACCACTTCTCTGACATAGATCTCAGCCATCTGGTCATACCTGTATGTCATCTGATACGGAATAAAGCATGTTGATTTGGTCAATCGATCAATCACGACCCAAATCGCATCACAACCTCGGGAGGATCGCGGTAACTGTGTCACAAAATCCATGGAAATGTGATCCCATTTCGATTCAGGAATAGACAAGCTGTGCAGTAGACCTCCTGGTTTCTTTCTTTCTGCTTTTACCTGTTGGCAATTCAGACACTTTGACACAAACTCTGTGACATCAGATTTCATCTGTTTCCACAATAACTGTGTCTTTAAATCATTGTACATCTTTCTGCCACCAGGATGAATGCTAAATCGACTGCTGTGCGCTTCTGACAATATCCGCTGTCTCAAATCTGGAACATCTGGCACAACAATACGATTATTCACATACAGTACATCATCACGTACCTGATATTCTGATCGATGACCTGATCTGACCATCTCAATCGATTTCTGCACATTCTGATCTACTTCCTGAGCCGCTTTAATTCTCAACATCAGCTCTGGTTCAACTTGAATAACATACAATCTCTGAGGCTGACAATCTATTTCAAATGATAATCCAGACAAACAGCAATCTTCTATCAAATTTGAAACATCTATTGTCGATAAGGACAAAGAACATACCTTACGACTCAGTGCATCAACTGCTGCATTAGACTTTCCCGGATAGTACTTGATTTCACAATCGAAATCTTTCAGCAAATCAATCCATCTTCTTTGCCTCATATTGAGTTCTGATTGTGAAAACAAATATTTCAAGCTTTTGTGATCAGAATAGATCTCAAATTTCTCACCGTAGAGGTAGTGTCGCCATATCTTCAATGCAAATACAATGGCCGCCAATTCAAGATCATGAATTGGGTAGCGAGTTTCATGTGGCTTCAACTGTCTCGAAGCATAGGCAATGACATGGCCTCGCTGCATCAAAACACAACCCAAACCCCTTTGAGAAGCAGCACAATATACAACAAATCCACCAGTACCTGAGGGGCTAGTCAGTATCGGTGCACTGGTCAATCTTTTCTTCAGTTCCAGAAAACTGGACTCACAGTCTTCTGACCACACAAACGGAGCATTCTTCTGAGTTAACTGAGTAATCGATTTGGCAATGCTAGAGAAATCTTTAATAAACCGACGGTAATATCCTGCCAAACCCATAAAATTGCGAATCTCTGGTACTGATGTCGGTCTCGGCCAAGAAATCACAGCCTCTACCTTGCTGGGATCAACTGATATACCATCTCCGGATATGATATGACCCAGAAATACTACCTGTCTCAACCAGAACTCACATTTTGACAGTTTAGCATACAATTTCTCAGTTCTCAGAATTTTCAACACAGTTCTCAAATGTTCCGCATGCTCAATCATATTCTTGGAGTAAATCAAAATATCATCAATGAATATAATCATAAAAACATCGAGATACTTCTGAAACACACGGTTCATTAATCCCATAAATACAGCCGGTCCATTTGTCAAACCAAACGGCATGACAATAAACTCGTAATGTCCATACCTGGTTCTGAATGCTGTCTTTGAGATATCAGAATCCCTGACTCTCAACTGATGGTATCCAGATCTCAAATCAATCTTGGAATATACAGATGAACCTTGCAACTGACCAAACAAATCATCAATGCGAGGTAAGGGATATTTATTCTTTACCGTTGCTTTGTTCAGTTGCCGGTAGTCGATACAGAGTCTCATAGAACCGTCTTTCTTCCTCACAAATAATACTGGAGCACCCCAAGGAGATACACTCCGTCTGATGTAACCCTTGGCCAGTAAGTCCTCCAACTGTTCTTTCAACTCTTTCAACTCAATCGGTGCCATTCTGTACAGAGCCCTGGAAATCGGAACTGTACCTGGCATCAACTCAATGCTGAAGTCTATCTCTCGAATCAGAGGCAAACCAGGAATCTCATCTGGGAAGACATCAGCAAACTCGCAAACCACTGGCAAATCCGCCAATGATGGACTCGATTTTAGTAATTCAACTGAATAGACAAGGAATCCATCCGCTCTTTTCTGCAATAATCGAGTCATATTCATAGCAGATATCAAAGGAATTCGGGCTCGAGAACCCTTACCGTAAAATTTCCATTCCTCAGCCATCTCAGGTCTGAATCGTACAATCCTGTGGAAACAATCAACTGTAGCTCTGTACTTGGTCAGTATATCGATACCGATAATACAATCAAAATCAGAAATCCCAAGCACAATACAGTCTAACTCGATCTCATGTCCATCATACTGCAGTATACAAGATTTAACAGACTTCACTGATATCAACCCTGTCCCTAACGGAGAAGAGACAGACACTACCGCAGACAACGACTCAATAGGCAATGCATGACTCAATGCAAATCGCTCCGAAATAAAAGTATGCGAGGCATCAGTATCAAACAATACATATGTAGGATAACCAGAAATAAAATAGTTACCTGCAACAACGTCATCAGGTGCGTCCTGGGCCTGCTCCTCCGTCAAAACGAATACCCTGGCCTGCTGTCTGGGAGGCTGGCTAACTGTCTGGCTTCCTCCTGGCCTTTGTTGTGACTGGGTAGATGGTGCTGGCTGGAAAGAATGAACAGCTGATGGTCGTTTCCCTATCTGAGCCACTGATCCAGATGACTTGAGAACCTCTCTGGGGACATACTCAAGCAAAATGTCCCTGCTGTCCGCAAATACGGCAACTGCTCTATGGAATGTCTCCCTCCACACGTGCTGCAATAAGCTCCGGTATAACTCTAGCTCTGGGCAGTCTGTCGTGAGCCACTAGAACTGGATGAACTGCTTCCAGATCTCTTGAACTGTTTCCCTCGAGCTTTCAACTGATCTCTCTTTCCACTGCTACTACTGCCACTCTCAAATCTGGGTGGAGGTTGTGGAAACTGAGCTGAGGATGGTTGCTGTGGTCTCGGTGCTGGTGCGCCATACGAAGCTCCTTTCTGTCTAATCAGACCAGCTTCGGCTCCCTGTGCTCTGTTCAGGGCATCAGCAAAGTTGTTCGGTCGTCCAGTGTTCACCAGTGTAAAGATTTCAGGCTTCAGGCCATTGATGAACTGATCAACAACAGCTTCGTCGTTCTCGGCCACATGTGGAGCGAATCGTAGTAATGTAGAGAACTTGGCCACATATTCCTCAATGTTCAGTTGACCCTGTCTCAAATTTGCAAATTCTGCGCCTTTGTCCTTTCTATATTGAAAGGGGATCGGTTACGTTGACCGGAAGAGCAACGGAAGTCAAAAATTTTTATTTTACATGCTAAATTTTCGGCCACCATGTTCCTTGTGCAACAAATACATTTAAACACCATACAAGACATACATAGGGTGTTTGAGAGATTATACCTACCAACCTCTTGAGGTTGATGAATGGCACCAACCAAGTTGTAAACAACTTGGCTCTTGAGTGGATGAAGATACAAGCTTCCTCCTCCTTCAAAAATTAGGCCTACCACTTGCTAGGTAAATCCCTTCTTGTTTTGCACTAGAAAAACAAGAAGATTTTTCAATGAGAAGAATATTACTTCCTCAACACTTGAAGAAGAAAAAGTGAGAAAAACTTGGAGAGCAGTATGAAGAATTTTTCGGCCAAGGTGTGTCTAATGGGGGAGGGGGGGGGGGGGGG
>NC_133312.1:11329129-11331171 GCF_012295235.1 Primulina huaijiensis
AATAATGTATTTGAAAATTGTGATTTTCATAAACATTATTATGGACTAAATTAAATTAATTCAAGTGTTGAATTAATTAAACACTAGTGGACCTAGTAGAGTCCAAATAATTAAATTAATTCAAGTGTTGGATTAATTAAATCATATTGAGTCTTGTAGAGCTCAATTAAAATAATTATTTAACTAGTGGGACTTGGGTAAATTCAAGTAATGTTTAATTAGTCTCAAATATGTTTGAGATAATTAAATTTAGTCCATGGTTTTTAATTTGATTAAAAACCATATAATATACATGCATGGGAGGTGAAAGGTTGGGAGACTACTTTTTGTGTTTTCAAGGCATGGCATGCAACTTTTGCTTTCAACTTTTTGCATGTCCAAGACAAGTCTCCCTTCCCCTCCATTAGACACACCTTGGCCGAAAAATTCTTCATACTTCTCTCCAAGTTTTTCTCACTTTTTCTTCTTCAAGTGTTGAGGAAGAAATATTCTTCTCATTGAAAAATCTTCTTGTTTTTCTAGTGCAAAACAAGAAGAGATTTACCTAGCAAGTGGTGGGCTTAATTTTTTAAGGAGGAGGAAGCTTGTAGATCTTCATCCACTTAAGAGCCAAGTTGTTTACAACTTGGTTGGTGCCATTCATCAACCTCAAGAGGTTGATAGGCATAATCTCTCAAACACCATATGTATGTCTTGTATGGTGTTTAAATGTATTTGTTGCACAAGGAACATGGTGGCCGAAAATTTAGCATGTAAAATAAAAATTTTTGACTTCCGTTGCGCTTCCGGTCACCGTAACCGATCCCCTTTCAAGTGGTATCAGAGCTATGGTTACGTTTTTTGTGTAGCATTTACAAGATATTATATTGAGATTGATTTCTAACCGCTTGAGATGAAATTTTGCAACTAAATTCAAGGTTTGATGGAGCATATTTCGGGCAGCATGATGCTGCCTGTTTCGGGCAGCCCGGGCTGCCCATTTCGGGCAGCTAGGGCAGTNTTTTTTAATTTTAAAAATAGGGGCTGTTCGGGCAGCCCCTCGGACTGCCCTAGCTGCCCGAAATGGGCAGCCCGGGCTGCCCGAAACAGGCAGCATCATGCTGCCCGAAATATGCTCCATCAAACCTTGAATTTAGTTGCAAAATTTCATCTCAAGCGGTTAGAAATCAATCTCAATATAATATCTTGTAAATGCTACACAAAAAACGTAACCATAGCTCTGATACCACTTGAAAGGGGATCGGTTACGGTGACCGGAATCGCAACGGAAGTCAAAAATTTTTATTTTACATGCTAAATTTTCGGCCACCATGTTCCTTGTGCAACAAATACATTTAAACACCATACAAGACATACATATGGTGTTTGAGAGATTATGCCTATCAACCTCTTGAGGTTGATGAATGGCACCAACCAAGTTGTAAACAACTTGGCTCTTAAGTGGATGAAGATCTACAAGCTTCCTCCTCCTTAAAAAATTAAGCCCACCACTTGCTAGGTAAATCTCTTCTTGTTTTGCACTAGAAAAACAAGAAGATTTTTCAATGAGAAGAATATTTCTTCCTCAACACTTGAAGAAGAAAAAGTGAGAAAAACTTGGAGAGAAGTATGAAGAATTTTTCGGCCAAGGTGTGTCTAATGGAGGGGAAGGGAGACTTGTCTTGGACATGCAAAAAGTTGAAAGCAAAAGTTGCATGCCATGCCTTGAAAACACAAAAAGTAGTCTCCCAACCTTTCACCTCCCATGCATGTATATTATATGGTTTTTAATCAAATTAAAAACCATGGACTAAATTTAATTATCTCAAACATATTTGAGACTAATTAAACATTACTTGAATTTACCCAAGTCCCACTAGTTAAATAATTATTTTAATTGAGCTCTACAAGACTCAATATGATTTAATTAATCCAACACTTGAATTAATTTAATTATTTGGACTCTACTAGGTCCACTAGTGTTTAATTAATTCAACACTTGAATTAATTTAATTTAGTCCATAATAATGTTTATGAAAATCACAATTTTCAAATACATTATT
>NC_133312.1:11331654-11432756 GCF_012295235.1 Primulina huaijiensis
TGAGAGTCGGTAAACAAGTCAAAGTGTAATTCTAGCACATAGAGTCTCAATGTTGTCCCGGGTCATAAGGACTAATGGTGTACAACCATAAACTAGGACTTTTCCACTCGATAAGTGAGAACCACTTGGAAAATCCTTTATGGAGGGTTGTTCAGTGCACTCTACAAGGAGCACCTATCTGCATGCTCGGACATCACAATGTCCCCTACCAATGAAACATGGTACTCACATCGCAGATACTAGTCTCGAACTCGAGCGGCCTATATCCTTCTTAGCGGCGGCTAAATCGACTAGGAACTGTTTAGAATATACAGTATTCCAAATATGAGTTTCATGATACTCATCACATGAGCATCTCATATTCTTTCTACTATTTGTATATTCAAGGGCTTTATCTATGCAACTAGCATGGGTATACAGATAAAGAAGTGCCAAAACAATAATTTCAAATATTATTAAAATAAAGACTGTTTATACATAGAGTTTCATTGTGAACACTCGGCCAACACTTGGCTCGACGTGCACCTACTCTAACATATATGACACTGGAAAGAATCTCTGATAAAATTCTGTCTTAAATACATTCCAAGTAACATTCATACCTCTATGCTCTAATGCTCTCTTCGTTGTAATCCACCAGTTCTTTGCAACGTCATGCAACTGGTGCCCAATCAGTTTCACTCTCCGCTCATCTGTATAATCCAAGGACTCAAACAGCATCTCAATGTCATCTAGCCAACTCTCGCAATCAACTGAAGTCTCAGTACCCTTCAGAGTCGGTGGATGAAATGACTGAAATCTCTTCAGCAATTTTTCCATCGGTGTTGCTGTCACATCCATTGGAGGATTCGATGTACTGTCCTGTTCTGGAATTCGTCGGGGAGGCATATCTGATTATCAAAAGGATTAGGAACCCAATACAAAAAACTTGTTTCAGTCCTCCTCTGATCATCTTACTGCTGATCAAGAATCGGTTCTGATTCATTCTCAATAATACAAGTTAATCAAGTAAGCATGATTTGATTGGCAACATGTACTTTCTAAAGCAACATGCTGTCATACTAGCATACACAATGTAATTCAACAAAGTATAAATCACATGCTAGCATGCAAAAGCGAGGAAGAAAATTCAATCTACCCCGCTCACTCACTGCTATCTCAGTCTACAGAACCTACTGCTCTGATACCAACTCTTGTGGGGAACGTAAGGGAATTCATCTAATCNGGCAGAGAGGTTCTCAGTATATGCAACGACCCCAACAGCCACAGAATCGACAGCAGTTCATGCAGGGTAATAGTAGCGGTAACAGTGGCAACATAAGGGAGCATTTTAGGGCTAGAGGGAAACAATTTAAGAGGCATGGCAGTAATTTTTCGAGTTCTAGTGGATCGAGACAGTCTGGTTCAGTTCATAGCACTGGTTATTCAGGCCCGACTTGTGGTCAATGTGGTGGTAGACATTATACCGATAAGTGTAGAGGAGTCTCGGGAGCTTGCCACTTGTGTAATCAGGTGGGACACTATGCTCGAGTGTGTCCTAACCGTGGCATTGATATATCTCAGAGTGGGAGATCATCGAGATAGACACCTCACCAGAACCGCCAGACCCCTACAGTTCATTCCTATCAGCAGTCAAACCGGTCAGATCAGAATAAACAGAGTGGTAGCCACAGGGTAGGACAGCCACCTAGACAACAGGCCCGAGTTTTTGCACTCACTGAGGATGAGGCACATAATGCTCCAGATAATGTCATTGCAGGTAATTGTTTTCTCTCAGGTTATCTTGCTTATGTTTTGATGGATACCGGTGCATCACATACTTTCATAGCTGAGCACTTTGTCACATTGCATTCGTTGCATTCTATGCCATTATCATCTACATTATCTATTTCTACTCCACTGGGCAAAGTGATGAAGTCAGCTGAAATGATAAATTGTTGTGAATTTCGTTATGAGGATAATGTCATTGAACTTGATTGTATTGTGTTGGAGATGTCTGATTTTGAANTCCCCGTCAATACAATAGCAACATATATCAATTACAAACCATAACCCATATCCGCTACAATCTGTAATCAATCCATAATCCAAATCTGTTCAATTTCAATCGATAAAATTAGAAAATCATAACAAATCCAAAATCAACTTGTTCTTCGATCTGACTTCGATTCTACGATGTCTAGTATTCCTAGAACACATACTAATGATCAAGTTATAATTCCTCCCATCTCAAATTTTTGAAACATGATAAAACATAATAAAACTTACGTCCCTTTGAAGCTATTGGCGAGAGGATCACAGAACTGTGCTCGGATCGAAAATCTGAAGGCCGGATCTTTCAAAATCACAATTCTAGTGTAAGATGAAACTTTGAGGAATTTCGATGGAAACTTTCGGTTTTCTTTGCTGCCATTTTGAAGTGGAATGAAAGAATTATATCCAAATACATGGCAAGGACAAGTGTCCAACTAAAATCCCATAATTGCACTTTAGCCCCTTAAGTCTTCACTATTTGCAATTTGGTCCTCATAACTCCTTTTAATTCAATTTCAATCCTATGGAATTGTAAAACCATGGAATATGACTCAACATCCCAAAAATTCATAAATTAAATAATCTCGGATTAAAATGATAAAATCTCGGGCCTTACAGCCGATCACTTCATAAATGGTCTTAATTCTGATATCTTTACTCTGGTTAATACTGGAAGGCCTAACACTTTTGCTGAGACTCTTGATCGAGCCAAAGGATCTGAAACAGGAATCATTAGGCAGAGAGGTTCTCAGTATATGCAACGACCCCAACAGCCACAGAATCGACAGCAGTTCATGCAGGGTAATAGTAGCGGTAACAGTGGCAACATAAGGGAGCATTTTAGGGCTAGAGGGAAACAATTTAAGAGGCATGGCAGTAATTTTTCGAGTTCTAGTGGATCGAGACAGTCTGGTTCAGTTCATAGCACTGGTTATTCAGGCCCGACTTGTGGTCAATGTGGTGGTAGACATTATACCGATAAGTGTAGAGGAGTCTCGGGAGCTTGCCACTTGTGTAATCAGGTGGGACACTATGCTCGAGTGTGTCCTAACCGTGGCATTGATATATCTCAGAGTGGGAGATCATCGAGATAGACACCTCACCAGAACCGCCAGACCCCTACAGTTCATTCCTATCAGCAGTCAAACCGGTCAGATCAGAATAAACAGAGTGGTAGCCACAGGGTAGGACAGCCACCTAGACAACAGGCCCGAGTTTTTGCACTCACTGAGGATGAGGCACATAATGCTCCAGATAATGTCATTGCAGGTAATTGTTTTCTCTCAGGTTATCTTGCTTATGTTTTGATGGATACCGGTGCATCACATACTTTCATAGCTGAGCACTTTGTCACATTGCATTCGTTGCATTCTATGCCATTATCATCTACATTATCTATTTCTACTCCACTGGGCAAAGTGATGAAGTCAGCTGAAATGATAAATTGTTGTGAATTTCGTTATGAGGATAATGTCATTGAACTTGATTGTATTGTGTTGGAGATGTCTGATTTTGAATGCATAGTTGGCATTGACATGCTGACAAGATACAGGGCTACTGTAGATTGTTTTCAGAAGATTGTTAAATTTAGGTCTGATTTGAAAGATCACTGGACGTTCTATGNCTTGAGGATTTATTGGCTAAAGGATATATAAGACCAAGTGTTTCACCTTGGGGTGCTCCGGTTTTATTCGTGAAGAAGAAAGACGGGTCTATGAGGCTTTGTGTCGATTATAGACAATTGAATAAAGCCACAGTAAAGAATAAGTATCCTTTACCAAGGATTGATGATCTCTTTGACCAGTTGCAAGGTTCTTCAGTATATTCTAAGATTGATTTAAGATCTGGATATCATTACTACTGTAGATTGTTTCAGAAGATTGTTAAATTTAGGTCTGATTTGAAAGATCACTGGAAGTTCTATGGTAAGGGTTCTCGAGCTAAGATTCCTTTGATATCTGTTTTGTCTATGACTCGTTTGTTGCAGAAAGGAGCAAAATGTTTCTTGGTGTATGCAATTGATATTTCAAGGTCAGTACCTAAATTGATAGATATTCCAATTGTTAGTGAATTTTCAGATGAATTTCCAGATGAAATTCCAGGATCCACCAGTCCGAGAGATTGAGTTCAACATTGAGTTGATGTCAGATACACAACCTATTTCTAGAGCTTCTTATAGGATGGCGCTAATTGAACTGAAGGAACTAAAGGAACAGCTTGAGGATTTATTGGCTAAAGGATATATAAGACCAAGTGTTTCACCTTGGGGTGCTCCGGTTTTATTCGTGAAGAAGAAAGACCGGTCTATGAGGCTTTGTGTCGATTATAGACAATTGAATAAAGCCACAGTAAAGAATAAGTATCCTTTACCAAGGATTGATGATCTCTTTGACCAGTTGCAGGGTTCTTCAGTATATTCTAAGATTGATTTAAGATCTGGATATCATCAGTTAATAGTCAGAGAGGCAGATGTGCCTAAGACTGCTTTTCGTACCAGGTATGGGCATTTTGGATTTTTGGTTATGCCTTTTGGGTTGACCAATGCACCTGCGGTGTTTATGGATTTGATGAACCATGTGTTTCAATGGTATATAGATCAATTTGTTGTGATCTTCATTGATGATATTCTTATTTATTCAAAATCTGAATTTGAGCATGCCGAGCACTTGAGAGCTGTTTTGCAGATTTTGAGAACTGAAAAGTTGTATGCTAAATTATCCAAATGCGAGTTTTGGTTGGATAGGGTGGTTTTTCTTGAACATGTGATTTCGAGTGCTGGTATATCAGTTGATCCGAGTAAGGTTGAGGCAGTCATCAATTGGTCTAGACCGACATCAGTTCCCGAGGTGCGAAGTTTTATGGGTTTGGCAGGATATTATCGTAGATTTATTGAAGGATTCTCACATATTGCGAGGCCGATTACCCAGTTGACACAAAAGAATGCACCATTTATTTGGTCTCAGGCATGTGAGGCTAGTTTTGTTGAATTTAAAAAGAGATTGACTAGTGCTCCAGTTCTGACTATTCCATCAGGTGTAGGAGGATTTACAGTGCACACTGATGCTTCACATCAAGGACTGTGTTGTGTATTAATGCAGCATGGTCGTGTTGTTGCCTATGCTGCACGACAGTTGAAGCCACATGAGTCTAAATACCCAGTGCATGACTTGGAACTAGCGGCAATGGTTTTTTCTCTAAAGATTTGGCGTCACTACTTGTATGGGGAGACATTTGAGATATTCACTGATCATAAGAGTTTGAAATACCTCTTTTCACAAGCGGAGCTGAACATGAGACAGAGACGTTGCTTAGACTTGTTAAAAGACTATGATTGCGAAATAAAATATTATCCAGGCAAGTCTAATGCAGCAGCCGATGCTTTGAGCAGAAAAGTATACAGTATGTCCTTGATCACTAGCAGTGTATCTGATCTAGTAGAAGATTGTTGTCTTTCTGGTTTGGATTTTGTGGTAGATACTCAACCTGTAAGATTATTTGTGATTCAGGCAGAGCCAGAGTTGTCTGTAAAAATTAGAGAGGCCCAAAGGGTAGATCAAAGCATTCAGAAATCAGTTGAACTCGTCAGATCAGGACATCGGTCAGAATTTCAGGTCAATACTGATGGTATTTTGTTTGTGAATGATCGTATTGTAGTTCTTAATATTTCAGAATTGAGGATACAAATTTTGCGTGATGCTCATTGCAGTAAGTTCAGTGTACACCGTGGAAGTAAAAAGATGTACAATGACTTGAAGAAACAATTTTGGTGGAAAAGAATGAAATCTGACATAGCAGAATTTGTATCTCGATGTTTGAATTGTCAACAAGTGAAAGCAGAAAGGAAGCGACCAGGAGGTCTTCTGCATAGCCTTAAGGTTCCAGAATGGAAGTGGGACCATATCACCATGGACTTTGTCACGAAATTGCCGAGGTCGTCGAGGGGTTGCGATGCAATTTGGGTTATCGTTGACAGATTAACCAAGTCTTCGTGTTTCATTCCTTATCAGATGACATATAGGCATGATCAGATGGCTAGATTGTACATCAGAGAAGTTTTGCGATTGCATGGTGTGCCTAAGTCCATTGTATCAGATCGTGATCCTAGATTTTCTTCTCATTTTTGGCAGAGTTTACAAGAGGCCCTTGGTACTCGTTTGCATTTGAGTACAGCATATCATCCTCAGACAGACGGACAGTCAGAACGTACTATTCAGACATTAGAGGATATGCTAAGAGCTGTAGTGATGGATTTCGGTATTGGTTGGCAGGATTCGTTACCACTTGTTGAGTTTTCTTATAACAACAGTTATCAAGTGAGCATTGGAATGTCACCATTTGAAGCACTATATGGCAGGAAGTGTCGATCTCCTTTGTATTGGGACGATTTATCTGAAGCATCAATTGTAGGACCTGATATGATAAGAGATATGACAGAGAAGGTGAAATTGATTCAGAGTCGTATGCGAGCTGCTCAGGATAGGCAGGCTAAGTATGCGAACATCAGGAGACGACCATGGATTTTTGAGAAAGGTGACAGAGTTTTTCTGAAAATATCTCCTTTCCGTGTTGCAGTTAGATTTGGAAAGAAAGGAAATTTATCACCGAGATTTGTAGGTCCGTATGAGATTTTGAAACGTGTTGGTGATTTGGCTTATAGATTAGCTCTTCCTCCTGCATTATCAGGTGTTCATGATGTTTTTCATGTGTCTATGCTGAGGAAATATCTTCCAGATCCTTCTCATGTACTTCCACCTGACGAGGTTGAGTTAGATCAGACTTTGAGCTATATTGAGAGACCGATTCAGATTCTAGACAGAAAATATAAGCAACTCAGAAATAAATTGATACCGTTGATTAAAGTACAGTGGAATAGACATGGTGTCGAGGAGGCAACTTGGGAATTAGAAGAAAAAATGAGAAAAAAATATCCAGAGTTATTCAAATGAAGTATGCTTCTACTTTCAGTCTTATTTTCAGTATTGATCATTCCATCGTAGACTTGAAATTGATGATTTGATTTCGAGGACGAAATATATTTTTAGAGGGGAGGAATTGTAATACCCGAAATTTTTTTTTTAAAAAAAAGTTACTGTTCACGAGTTACTATTCACGCGCTGCGGTGCTTGAATAGTGGCCCTAGGCGCTGACAGTTCGGGAATTTGGCGCTGAGGCGCTAGAAAATGGCGCTGCGGCGCTACAGACTCGAAAAATCAATATTTGAGTCAACTTTCACCTCCTCCAATCATTTCTCCTCCTTCTCCTACATCGAAACCTTCTTCCCTTCCATTTTCGAAATTTCTTCCTTATTTTATGCGAGATTGCTCAAGTAAAAATATGAAATGAAGCTAGATTTGTGATCCGCTCATCACGGGCTTCACGAGGATGTAAGTATTTTCCATTTTTATTCAAGTTTGGAAATGGGTTGAAGTTTAGAATTGATATTTGAGTTGATAATTGAGATATTAAGATGTTGAAGAGGTTGTAATTGAGTCGGTTTGAATTTAAAATGGATATGAGCATGGTTTCTTGTTTTTGTGCAAGATCAGTTTTTATGCCTACTGTATTTCGGGTATATGGGACTGTTATAATTGGATTTTGATGTTATGGTCTTCATCAAACTTGTAGAGGATTGAGCTAGCTTTGATTTAGTTCTTAAATCACTCAATTCCATGAAGAAATGAGAGAGATATGTAATTTTTACTAAAAGTGGTCTGGAATTCCGAGTTAGTGCAGATTTGTGTACATGCCTTATGTTTATTCAAATTCTGGAATTAATCGGTTGGGATTATGAATTTGATGTTTAAATGAAAGTTATAGAGAATTCTCTTATCTTCGAAATGATAACAAATTGGCTTGATTCCATTGGATATTGAGGAAGTTATGCTCAACATAATAAAGTGTGCCAGAAATGTGTTGACGCAGAATTCGTGAGAATGATGTTGTATGTTTCAGATTATGAACAAATGGGTAAACGACTTTGTTTGACAAGACTTTGTGAAGAACAATTGTTGGGCTTTGAGTTTTCTTGCATATCCAATTCGCGGATCTTGATTTGAATCAATATTGAATTAATTATGAATTTTGTACAGAAACTGCTCTATTTTGATAAATGAACCGAGTTCTTGAGTTATAGTATACTTCAAAGATTCAAGACTTCTCGACTACACCTTTCGATCTCCTTTTGGTAATATTTGAAAGGTATGTTACGGTCGGTAACATACGAAGTAAAAGTATCATTTTTATTTTAAATTGAAAATTCTATGGCTCGATGAAATACTTGTGATTTGATGATGATTGTTGTCTTGAGATGAGTTTAATATGATATCGAGATGATGATATTGATTTGCATCATTACATTGCATATTGAGCCACTTGTCGATTCAGATTTGATATGGCGGAGGTCGCCTTGATTTATTGATTTGTTGGACGTATGGGGCTATAGTTGAGTTGGCATAGTATATGCGGAGGTCGCTGCTATGGCCTGAACACTCTCTATAGGCGCACCATAGTCCTGGGATTGTAGAACACAGCATCCCACCCCGAGCGGATGAGTCGGTGGATGTTGCTGGGGGATTCTCTTCCCTTGGGTACCCTATGAGCAGATGATTAACTTGATCTTGAGATTTATTGATAGCCCACAGCTTCTGATCATGCATTGCATTATATTGCATCTTTATGAAAGTATATGAACTATTTGTCATTTTAAATTTCATATGTTATTGATTGTATCATACTGGGTTTATACTCACCGGCACGTCGGCTACCTCTTGTTTTCATGTGCTTGACGGTAGGTGAGGCGAGGCTTGGGATGCCAGAGTTCAGCTCCATGCGAAGAGATACGAGTTAGAGTGGGATTCTCGGGTCTTAGGAGCTATGTGATGATGTTGGATTTCTTTGGTTCATTACTTTATTTTGGCATGTTAAAATTTATATTTCAAGTATTTGAGATCTTTAAATTATTTTAACGATATTTATGTCGGTTGGTGAACCACTGATTATGTATTTTACTCAATCATTTGATTTGTTACATTTATAATTATTAATATTAGATGTCGGACCCGGGGCCCCACAGTTGTCACAGGAAGAGTAAAACCCCAGCTCAAGGACTCGATCCTTCAGCTCAAAGCAGCTCAACCAAGCTTGTCCTAACAAGACCAAAAAAGGAGCTAAAAGATGAGCCAAGGAATTGGACAAACTTATTATGCAAGAAGCCACCTTTGAGATAATCAAGGAAGAAGCTAAGGGAAGAGCTAAAGGTTGGGGCAAACTTAATATGCAAGAGATGACCTTTGAGTTAATCCATGAAAGAGCTAATGGAGGAGCTGAGAGACCAGGACACATTTATGATGCAGGAAATGACTCTTGATGTTTGAGATTGCTTTGAATACCATAAATGTGACTTGGAGGACAAGGTGGACGGCCATGAAGAAGGTAGAAAGCCCTTTGACACATATATATACCCCATCCCATGCTACAAAATGCACAACAAAAAGCCTCTAAAGTTTCGGCCACTCCCCTACACAAATCCCTCCAAAATTTCGGCCAAGGCTAGCAAGGAAGAATGAAGAAAGTTTCGTGCAGTCAAGTGCTAGAGTTCTTCGTCGAGGTGCTTCCAAATTGAAGACAATATTTGTTAAGATTACGTTGAAGTGCTGCCAAATTTTCGGAAGGAAGTTTCGTGTCAAAATCTACAAATTTAGAATCTACCTTCAAAATACTTTAAGTGGGTTTTTGATATATATTCGTTTGTACTTTTAAATCTTGAATATATAAGTCATAACATGCACGTATGTGTGTCTTCATTTTTGAAAAAGCATGATGTCCGTCTTTTAAAATTTCGATCGATTATGTGTTTTCTTCTACGTTTCGAAATTATTTGAATCCACTAAATCCGTTTGAAACTCTGATATCTAAAAATTCTAATACGTTCTGTCTGGTAAACTCTGACGTCTATGTTCCACTATTACGATTCGAATTTGAAATGGGACAAGAATTGTAATTCTGTCTGGCCCCCATTGGTGGGTATAAAACTATGTTCTGTCTGGCCCCCATCGGTGGGTATAAAACCGTGTTCTGGCCTCACCCCTTAGAGGACTAACATATTGGGGACAATTTGACCATGGAAATGAGATGAGTAACAGTGTTGTGTCTGTCTTTGAATTGTTCTGAAATGATATGATTTGCTTCTGAATTATTCTGAATCATCTGGTATCTTCTGTCTCATATTCGATTTGTTTCTGTTATGATAAGTAAAAGTAATAAGATTTGAAAGTGTGTTAAAGAAAGGTTTTAATGAATAAGTTCTATATGTATAATTGGAAATAGATCCACCCCCCACTTGCTGAGTGTTTCCCAAAACACTCACCCCTTACAAATTTCAGATAAAAATGAGGAACAACTGAATGAGGAAGAGTAAGATGCTTTTTCGGAATGGTGAATCAAGGATCGAGATCAAGATTCAAGAATTTTATTTTCCCTTGTTTCCGTTTCAGAAAAACTCTGATGGAAAGTTTATTCCATTGTCATTGTAAAAGACAATATTATTTTATGAAAAAGACTAGTATGTTTTGATACGGGGCTTAATTGTTTTCAAGTAATTAAACAATGCCGGATGTCACCGACGCTTCGGACACGGGGCGTGACAATTGTAGTGGACTTGTAATTACCTTAGCTTCCCTGTGGATACGATATTCAGACTCATCGAATTATACTACTTGTGGACAACGTGCTCTTGGGAGTGCAACAATCAAAGTCGCATCACTACTCTAACAAATCTATTGGACTATGGAGTGAATGATTTGATCAATGAATATTCGATTCTTTCATCAATGTGAAATCAATTCACACCAATTCTTCCATTTTTCATATACAAAAACCCAGATTCGCGCAATTATATATCATTTGATATAGTATTCAATAGATACGTTTATCCTAAATCCTTTTTGAAGTTTCGATGGAACGATTCCTCTACCAACACAGTCAACTCCATTCATTAGAACAGCTTTCATTGAGTCTTTGCACCAATCCTCTTTTTCGCTGTCTGAACCCTTGTTTTAAGAAAACTGGATTTGGCTCAGGATTGCCCATTTTTATTAATATTAATTTCGGTGTTTCTCTAGAGGTCTTCACTTAGTAGGTTTCCATACCAAGGCTCAACCCAATTAAGCCCGTAGTGTCTACCGATTTCGTCATATCCCCCTTCCTTTTTTTTTGAGATTAGTATCTGATTATTATATCATTTGCTATCTTGAAAAAGTATTTTCTTTCTTACCTATATGAACACGTATTTGATCCAATCCAATTTTAATTTTTTATCATTTCTGTTTCTACAATTCAATATAGATTGATATATACCCCATATATATGTTTTTATTCCTGCAATTTTTCCCATGCAACATTGGATACTTGAACGGTCGATTTTCTTTTTTTTCCTAACTTCTCCCTTTACGAATGAAAGTCGAGGATTGTCTGATTACTTATAGTTATAATATAACTAATGAAATAAATTATAAATAAGAAAAATAAGAATAAGGAGCCTTGATGTCGTGTTACTGAGGACCTCGTTTCATAAAAAATAAGTCGCCTGGGGGCTTTACCAAGAATAACTAATAGAAGGCCTAAAGCCGGAAGTTATCTTAGAAACCAATCGCGTTCCGAGAAAAAAATCTCAATATTGTATTCGCCTAGAATAAAAACAAAAAATGACGTTTTCATTATGGAGAACGACAATTACTTAAATACATTCGTATAGCCGGAAAAGCCAAGGGGTCAACAGGTCAAGTTTGACTACAATTACTTGAAATGCGTTTGGATAACATCCTTTTTCGATTGGGTATGATTTCGACTATTCCCGCAACTCGTCAATTAATTAACCATAGACACATTTTAGTGAATGGGCGCATAGTAGATACACCAAGTTCTCGCTGCAAACCCGGAGATATTATTATGTCGAAGGATGAAAAAAATCAAAAACTCTGATTCAAAATTCTCTCGACTCATTCCCTCACGAGGAATTACCAAACCATTTTACCCTTCATCATTTCCAATATATAATATAGGATTAGTCAATCAAATAATAGATAGTGGTCGTTTGAAAATAAATGAATTGCTAGTCGTAGAATATTATTCTCGTCAGACTTAAAATAAAATAAAATAGCAAGGGGGTTCGGTAAAATAAAATAAAATAGCAAGGGGGTTCGGTAAAATTTGCGGAAAAATTTAAAATTTTTCTTTTTAAATAATTAAAATGTCTCATTAATAAGATAAACTGATAAATAAACTTTAATATTCAAAATAGCAGCGGAAGTAAATAATGTTTCAAAACGACAGCTTAAAATAATTCATTGTAATAAAATGAGTTTTCGCAAAAATAATAAATACACTGATAAATGAGGTCCTCGGGTCCCACTACTGCTGACTCGAGCTGTCTCACTGGTCCCCGCCCTCGATCCCGACATCATCAGTACCTACAACAATCAAGTCTAGTGAGTCTAAAGACTCAGCATGCATATATGGTAAATAACAAGTAAATAGATAATAATAAAATTGCATGCGAAGTGAAAATATCATGTCATGACTAATTGTAATGCGTGCATCACTGAACTGAAATCGTATCATGAATAATTAATATTACGTGCATAACTAAACTGAAATGAACTGAAAGTAGTAAGTGAAATGTTTGCCCCGTAGAGCCCTGTAATGAAATAGCTAGTAATAATTTTCTGGTGAGATTATGGTCAACGCAAGTGGGCTCTGAACTGAACTGACGACCGGGACCGGTAACTGACGACGGGGTGAAATACTAATCGTCTGATCAGACAAATGCCACAGTATACTGGGTGGGACAAAACTGAACTGACCGGTAACTGACGACCGGGGCCGGTAACTGACGACCGGGTGAAATACTAATCGTCTGAGCAGACTAATGCCACAGTATACTGGGTGGGACAGGTAAGTGACCACCGGGATGAACTGAACTGAACCGGTAAGTGACCACCGGGTGAAGTAATAATACCATGACAGTGAAGTGGCCACAAGCAATATCGCATGAATCTCAAAAATGAATATTTTATGCACCTAATATAATTAAATAGCGTAATTAAATATCCTGTATTAATTTTTCCATATGGGTTGGATCGCTCCCAGGCTCGCTGCAACTTTACCTAATCATGAGTGACATGCAAATATTCTAACTTGACCAAATCTTCGTAATTGAATCCAGAAACGAGACAATTACGCCCAATGACTTAGTATTTAATCATGACTCCGTGCCAACCAAAACCAACACCGAACCATCATTTAGTCATGATTAAAATACACCTATAATGATGAAATAATGCTCCTAAAATGATACAATTCGAAATTGGTGGAATGGAGGCCAAAAACATGAGACGCTCTTTCGAGAGTCATTTTGGCACATTGCACTGTAAATTCTCGTACGACCTATAAACTTGACCAAATCACGAACGGCCAAAAACATGACCTTTCTAATTCAATGAGGTACTGTCCAGTCCAAGGCCATAGGCTAAATGCCAAACAAAAACTCAAAACACACCTCGGAACCGAAGTGCAACTTGCTGTCACAAAATACAGCAGCAGCGCTTGCGTTCCTTTGCGTTGTTTGCGAGGCTAATGGCCATTGGTGTAACGTACCGTACTTTTTCTACTTAAAATTTGCAGAAGAATTAAAAATTTTCTTAAATAAAAAGTGAACATAAAAAAATTCGATAAAAGAAGTAAAACTGTACGTCTCTCAAGTTGTTGCAACAAAAGATTTGAAATTCAAAATTTGACATAAGAAATAAATGTTTTCATAAAACTTAAAACATGGCGGTCCTCGGGTTTAGCCTCTCGCTCAGTCCAAGCCTGCTCCTTGGTCCCCACCTCCAGCCTCCTCATAAACATCCTCACCTGCATCGATCAAGTCTAGTGAGTCTAAAGACTCAACACGTATAAACTGGAAGTAACGAATAATACGTAATAAAACCACATGCAACTTCAAAATAGAGCTTACATACTTAAAACTTGAACTTGCATATCAAAAGCTTGAACATATGTACATACATACATAGACGTGACATCAACATAAAACTTTTCTTAAACATGCTTGCTTACTTGAACATAGTAGAACATACATAACTTCATCATTTTGCGTAGAGGCATGTTTCGAAGCAAGTGACCCATAACATAACCACCTGATTAGACTAACCACAGCACTGGGATGACAGGGACGTATCCACTGCCACATACATGAGATCCCCGTTCATAATTTAACGGGCTGATTGGTCCACGTTCATAATTTAACGCTTTCCAATCTCGATCTAAACCCGTTCATAATTTAACGGGCGGATTGGTCCCCGTTCATAATTTAACGCTTTCCAATCCTAAACATAATTTGGTCACAAGACAATTAGCATACCTCAAAGACTTGAAAATATTTTCTTTGCACGTCGAACATACTTACTTGGCTTTGAGGGATTCGTTGGATCTCGTTTGGGGGCGCTGCTGCAACATACTAACGTGAGTTCAAACACTTATGTTAAAACGTGCTCAAACCCAAGCTCATTCATTTCCCTAGTACGCTCTAAAATTCCCATGACTCGGCCTTGTTAAAACATTGCATTAAACTAAGACATCGAACCTCAAAGTATTCAACCTAAATTAAAAAAAGTAGTACACAGACCCCCCGTGCCTAGATCCGGCTCCGGGTCCGTGTAGATACTGGAAAAAGAGACTCCGAAGAAAGCAAAGACACGGACCCCGTGTCCGGGTCCATGTACACATCCGTGTACCTACTGGAAATTGACACTCCGAATGTAACAAAGGCACGGACCCCGTGCTCTGGTCCGTGTAGGGGTCCGTGTAGTCTCGGAAAAACCGAAGTCTGCGCGAAAACTTAACATGACGTTTCTCTCTTCTTACTAAACCATAAGGGCTGAGAATCTATACCCCGAGACCCCTCCTAGGACACTAAGGTAATGACTCCAACCCATACAAGATATTACAATTGCCACCAAACACGACAAATAATAACAAACGACACAACCCGAGGTTTCGACACCACTTTTCTTCCTACGACTCTTAGTTCAACCTTTTGCTTAACGACCCAAAAAGAGACATCAACAATAATCCCAACATCGATCTTGACTTACTTAAACGCAGCAACGATCGCCCGTCGATTCCCAATGAAGCCTGCAACAAATAACTTCAACAACACAATTTACATAAAAGTCGCAGTTTGAGCAGTCCCACAAAAAACGTCATAACTCACTCAATGTTTATCCAAAATTTTTGAATTTTATATCAAATCGAAGGTATCAAAAAGTTATACGATTTTTATGATAAAAGTTTTCTCAGAATCGCGACCGAAAAATCGCAGTATTTAAAATGACAGCAAAAACGTAAATTTGTGATCCAAAAATCGTTTCAAAATTGATCTAAACATGATTGCTCAAACTTCTACTCATCTCACATGAATTTTTACGCATAAATATCAACGCCACGCATAATATGACGAGATTGATACAGGAATGAAAGAATATACGTGCCTTGTGGTGATAAACTTTACCGAAACGGCGATACCGAAGCGGAAACGGAGCGAGGGTTGATCCGAGACGATCGTGCAACGATTTTCTTGCAACAAAACTAACGAAAAATTGCTGGAGAAATAAAAGGAGAGGGGCGGCTGCTGAAGGTTCTTAGAACCCTAAAATTTTTTGCTCTCAAAATAAAAACTGAAGAATGAAAGTGAATGTGCATATGTGTGTTGTCGTGTAAGTGTGTGTGCGTGTGTTAGGTGTGTGTAAAAGTGTGAGTGTGTGAGTTTAGTGGTTAATTAGGGGAATTAAATGACTAAATTAATAATTTAAAAATGCTAAATAAAAGTTAATCCACACTAACTTTTACAAATCTCCTAATTAAAAATAACATTGACAATGACTAAACTATAAAAGTTTTAAAATCATAAAATCACTAAATAAATAATTTAGGATTTAAAAATGTTTAAACTAAGTAAATTATTTAAAATGCCCCAAACACCACTTAAAATAAAATACCGCAATAAAATTTTGCCGAAAATGGTCACCGGTCTTTTCCTCGATCCCGTATCGAATAATCGCCTGGAACATGAAACTCGAAAAACATTTTAACGTGCATCATATAACATAAGTAATTTAAAATAATGCATTTAAATAAATCATGCATGGTAAAAATCAATTAATCAAATGATTTAACAATTAAATAAATGAATGAGTTATACGTGTACAGAATATGGGCACTACAGTTCCTCCCCCACTTAAAAAAATTTCGTCCTCAAAATTAAATCTTACCGAAAAACTCTGGATAACGACTTCTCATATCAGCTTTGGACTCCCAAGTGGCCTCTTCCACTGATTGATTAAGCCACCGGACTTTGACCAGCTTAGTCGTCTTGTTCCGAAGTCTACGCTCCTGTCTGTCTAGGATTTGGACATGTCTCTCTTCGTATGACAGGTCTGGAGCCAACTGCAACGGCTCATAATTCAGAACATGTGAAGGATTAGCTAGGTACTTCCTCAGCATTGAGACGTGGAACACATTGTGTACCCCGGCCAGATTCGGCGGAAGGGCAACACGATACGCTAGTGTCCCAACTCTGTCAAGAATTTCGAAAGGTCCAATAAATCTCGGACTCAGCTTGCCTCTTTTCCCAAATCTCATACCACCCTTCATAGGTGCTATCTTTATAAAAATGTGGTCACCTACGGCAAACTCGAGATCTCTCCTCCTTTTATCAGCATAACTCTTCTGACGACTCTGGGCGGTCTTCATTCTGTCTCGAATCTTGACCACCACATCTGCAGTCTGCTGAACTATCTCTGGCCCAAGCTCTGGTCTCTCCCCGACTTCATCCCAATGAATCGGCGATCTGCACTTTCTTTCATACAATGCCTCATAAGGAGCCATACCTATAGATGCTTGGTAACTGTTGTTGTATGTAAACTCCACTAGCGGTAGCTTAGATTCCCGAGTCCCTTGGAAATCGATCATACAAGCTCGCAATAGAATTTCCTGTAGTAGCCTGCTAAGCCTAGAAAACTGCGGATCTCTGAAGCATTCTTCGGCTCGACCCATTCCTTAACGGCTGTTATGTAATGCCCGAAATCTGATTACCGTAATCTGAGATTAATCTGAAATGATTTATGGATTAATCAAGGGAATTATAGACGGAAAGTATTAGACCGGGAAAGACGAGAGAAGACGCGAAATATGTGCGAGGGCGGTGCTATTCGCGCACATGCGCGACCGGATGCACACGCATGCGCGGAATGGACAGAAGACCCCGCGCACATGCGCGGAGTGATGGCGCGCATATGCGCGAGGTATACAGTAGCTAAAGTATGAATTCCAGAGAACCTCGCGCAAGTGGCAATATGCCGAAACAGTAGGTCTCACGCATATGCGCGGTGTCAGTGCGCGCATATGCGCGAGTAGTCCAGTAGCTTAAATGCCATGTCCAGAGAACCTCGCGCATATGCGTCGGGCGATGGCGCTCATATGCGCGAGCTTCCGAGAAGCTTATCGCGAAGACCAGTAGGTCTCGGGCATATGCGTCGGTTGAGGTCGCGCATATGCGCGAGACGTGTTTTACAAAGGGCGAGCCACCTAACCTTTACATGCAATGTGTGAATATATATACCTACAAGCCTTTGGTCAGAGGAAAGGAAAGAGGGAAAAACGGAGGAACGAAGCCAATTCACATTCTTGATTTTAGATTTCGATTGTGCAAGATCCGTCCGTTAGATTTTGAATCCGATTTCGGTGCTGTGTTCCTATCGACGCAGGCTACAACTGGACGTAAGTTTTGTTACGATAAGATACGAGTTGAAATTATGATATTGTCAGAATCGAATATGAATCATATATGGTGTTTTTGATACAGTAGACATTGTATATTTGAAGTCAGATCAAAGAACAGACTATTTATGTAATTGTTATGATTTTTGGAGTTGATTATATTGGAATTCGATATCAGATTTGTATTATCGTTGAGATTATGAGTTATACCGATATCGATTATGAGTTCTGGTATTATATCTGTGTTGTTGAGATTAACGGGGTTCTTGAGATTGTATTATTATGCCGTCGAAACATCAGTAGATTGATATTGATCAGATTCAGTATTGATTAAGATTGTATCGTACTTTATTGACATTGATCAGAGTATGTCTTGATTTGATCAGAACAGGCCTTAAATTGAGTTGTACATTGATATTGTGCATATTGATATTGTCATTGCCAGCTTTGGGTATGGACAGATTGGAGTGCGAGAATTCGTCTTCGTCAGAACGAGAAGACAAAAGTATAAATCAATGAAAATCGGGAGATCGACTTAAGTCAGATTGGACTTGAGTTTCCCTAAATCACATACTTGTATGTTATTTCTTTTCATACCTTTGTATCATTTGAATGAATATGCTTTGTTTATTGATTTATAGAAAAGCATAGAGTAGTAGATAGCTATTGAGTGAGAGTCACTGACAGAAGGGCCAATTAAGACAGAGTTGTTAATAGCCCATTGCACATTGTCAGAGTTAGAGTTTAGGTAGATATACCTAGTCTTTGGCAGAACAGCCAAGACACCGGACGTTTGGTCGTATCGAAGTGCTTATGAGTAGAGCAACTCTTGTCACAGATATTAGATATAGACAGGGCCAAAGTCCGTAATAAGAACGTACCGCCACCACGATCAGGAGAGTATGTGGGAGATTGTTGCGTTCTTATTCAGATCGGGATCCCTAGATTAGAAATGAGTCGAGTTTGAGTCTGAGGGTCACAGAGTGTGATTCCTTATTTGAGATTGAATTATGTTCCTGATTTTCGTACTTGTTTAGAGTATTGATTCATGTGTTGATTTAGATACATGTTATGTATATCTGATGCATGCTTTTATATTGTTTATATGAATGCATGTATACTTGGTTTATACTGGGAATTTAATTCTCACCGGAGTTATCCGGATGTTGTCTTGTTTGTATGTGTGTATGACAACAGGTGGGGCAGGATCAGGGTCATGAAGAGAACGAGACAGGACTAGTTAGCGTGGAGATCCGGGCTCAGAAGTAAATTAGGATTCATCACTTATATGTAGTTGAACCTAGTTGAATTGTTATAGACAATACGAGATTTGTAGGTTTATGTTTAATATGTATTTCGAATTGATTTACATTACGTTTCTGCTTTGTATTTTAAAAAAAAAAATTTAGTCCTTGTTTCTTAGAATTTATTATATTGTCCCAATGATGATTAAGAACATGATTAGCATCCGTGTCACCACATGTTACCTTAGCTGGATCTACCTCAACCCCACTGCTAGACAATATATGCCCCAAAAACGCTACCTTCTCCAACCAAAACTCACACTTACTGAACTTCGCAAATAACTTGCGACTCTGCAAGGCCTGTAAAACCGTCCTCGAGTGTTGACTGTGCTCCTCATGGCTCTTTGAGTAAATAAGGATA
Organism: Primulina huaijiensis; assembly: GCF_012295235.1. Taxonomy (NCBI): domain Eukaryota; kingdom Viridiplantae; phylum Streptophyta; class Magnoliopsida; order Lamiales; family Gesneriaceae; genus Primulina; species Primulina huaijiensis. Next base: position 11,351,188 of record NC_133312.1, read on the forward strand.
TCGTCAATAAACTCTATGACGAATTTATCAAGATAAGATTGGAATGCTCGGTTCATGAGGTCAAGGAAAATTGCTGGAGCATTCGTCAATCCAAACGGCATCACTAAGAACTCGTAATGCCCATACCTGGTCTTGAAGGCTGTTTTGTGAACATCTGCACCTTCAGCTGATGATACCCCGATCGAAGATCTATCTTAGAGCACACTGAAGCTCCGTGCAACTGATCGAACAAGTCCTCGATCCTTGGAAGTGGGTATTTGTTCTAGATCGTTACCTTGTTCAGCTCTCGGTAATCGATACACAGCCTTATGCTTCCATCTTTCTTCTTTACGAACAGCACTGGTGCGCCCCATGGAGAGAAACTAGGGCGAATAAATTCCTTGTCAAGAAGCTCATGTATCTGCTGTTTAAGTTCTAGCATCTCAGCTGGCGCTAGTCGGTACGATGCCTTAGAGATTGGCACTGTGCCTGGCATAAGATCGATAACAAACTCCACCTCTCTCTCTGGTGGAAGACCTATGACGTCATCGGGAAAGACGTCTAGGAAGTCTGTAACTACTGGCACGTCTGATAACGACTGAGTGGTCATGTCAGGTGTGGATACGATGCTGGCCAAGAAAGCCAGACATCCCTTAGAAATAAGTCTCCTAGCCTGCATGCAGGAGATCATACGAGGGAAACTTCTCCATCTGGCTGGTTCAAACAGAAACTGCTCCATGCCCAATGGTCTAACCAAAACTGATCTCTTCTGAAAGTTGATCAAGACTCTGTTCTTTGTCAACCAGTCCATACCCAAGATAATATCGAATTCCGACATTGGCAAGACAATCAAGTCGGCATACACTAGGTGGCCTTGCAGTTCCAGATCAATGTCCCTGACCATACTAGTAGCTGATAATTCTTCCCCTAATGGGACTGTCACTGAGTAATTCACATCGAGACCAATCATCTTGATATCCAAGTGACTGGCGAACGTCTCCGATATGAAAGAATGGGTGGCTCCTGAGTCTATCAGGGCCTGAGTGGCTATTCTCTTAGTAAAAATATTTCCCGAGGGATGTTAGCACAACACAAACTTATATCCCCAAAAATTATAACATTAACCTCAAGCGTAGTAGAAAATTACTATCCCAAATCACTCAAAAATATTACTAGCACCTTAACAATCCCAAATAAAATTCAAAACATGCAAGGCAAAAATAATACTGAGCTTAGGTAGAAAAGTTTACCGGTCAGCAAAGTCGAGTCTGGGTTTGCTTCTTGTGCATGCATGGCGAACACTCTTCCTTGAGTTGGCTGCTTCCACTGTGGGCACTCCTTCAGCATGTGGTCACTGGCTCCACATTTGAAACACTTGCCCGATCCATATAAACATTGCCCATGGTGCTGGAAGTTGCACTTAGGACACACTGGGAAACAACGGGCTTCTGAGGCGCCCCCTGCTGCTGAATCGGACCCTTGCCCTTAGGCAGTCCCTGATAAGGTTTCTTCCCTGGCAGCTCCTGGTAAGGCCTCTTATGCTGGGGTCGCTGATGCTGCTACTGCTGGTGCTGCGGTGGTGCCTGATAGGGCCTCTTGCCCTGCCTGTCAGCCTCAATGTCTCGCTGATCTTGCTCTGCCGCCAAAGCTCTCGATACGGCAACTGAGTAAGTAACAGGACCAGCAACTCGAACGTCACGGCACAAGACCGGCCGCAATCCATCCATAAAATGCCTCAACTTCTCTCGGGCATCATTAGCTATCAGGGGCACAAAGTAACACCCCCTCTCAAACTTTCGGACGAAGTCTGCCACGCTGCTATCTCCCTGTCGCAGCTCCATGAACTCCCTAGTCAATCGGGAGCGTACTTATTCAGTGAAGTACTTGGAGTAGAAAACCTCCTTAAAACCATCCCAAGTCAGTGTTTGAAAATTCACTGACACTGATGCACTCTCCCACCACCGTCTGGCATCCCCTGCTAGAAGGAATATGGCACACCTGATTCGGTCTGCATCTGCCAGCTCCATGAAATCAAAGATTACTTCGATGGACTTAATCCATTCCTCAGCTATCTCGGGTCAGTAGTCCCCGAGAACTCCTTAGGATCCATCCTCCTAAACCTTTTGTACACAGCCTCTGGTTGGGGCCTCGCCTCTACATTAACCGCAGTCTGGTTCCCCGCAAACTGCGCGAAAAACTGCGTCATACCTGCAAGCATCTGCGCCTGCATATCTGGATTTGGACGAGGAGGAGTGACTCTCTCCTCATCACGATGCTCTCTGTTCTTGTCCCTAACTTCCCGGTTAATCACACGTCTGGGAGGCATACTGTTCCAAAGATTTACCCAACACGTAAACCCAATATGCATGAATATAATAGCAATATCATAAGATGCACGAAATCTAAACTTAAAACATGGACATGCTGAAACCATGATTCAATTCTTACTGCATACATAACGCAAAACTTTAACAGTGTGATTGACAACCAAAATTTGGGAGGATTTCATGGAATTTGGATTAAAATCCTATTTTTTATGTTTGGCAAGTTGAGTCAAAAAAAGGATTTGGATTTGATTAGAATTTGACGGGATTTCATGGGATTTCAATAAGAATATCCAAATCCCATCAAATTGAAAGGGGATCGGTTACGGTGACCGGAAGCGCAACGGAAGTTTAAAAATCAAATTTTTATGTAAAAATTTCGGCCACCTCCATATCTTGGTGTAGCAAATACAAAAACAACAAAATGTCATACATAGTGTGTTTAGAAAAATTATACCTATCAACCTCTTGAGGTTGATGAATGGCACCAACCAAGTTGTAAACAACTTGGCTCTTGAATGGATGAAGATCTACAAGCTTCCTCCTCCTTCAAAATTAGGCCCACCACTTGCTAGGTAAATCCCTTCTTGTTTTGCACTAGAAAAACAAGAAGATTTTTCAATGAGAAGAATATTTCTCCCTCAACACTTGAAGAAGAAAAATGAGAGAAAAACTTGGAGAGAAAATGTCAAGGAATTTTGGCCATGGTGTGTCTCATGGTGGGGAAGGGAGACTTGTCTTGGACATGTAAAAAGTTGAAAGCAAAAGTTGCATGCCATGCCTTGAAAACACAAAAAGTAGTCTCCCAACCTTTCACCTCCCATGCATGTATATTATATGGTTTTTAATCAAATTAAAAACCATGGACTAAATTTAATTATCTCAAACATATTTGAGACTAATTAAACATTACTTGAATTTACCCAAGTCCCACTAGTTAAATAATTATTTTAATTGAGCTCTACAAGACTCAATATGATTTAATTAATCCAACACTTGAATTAATTTAATTATTTGGACTCTACTAGGTCCACTAGTGTTTAATTAATTCAACACTTGAATTAATTTAATTTAGTCCATAATAATGTTTATGAAAATCACAATTTTCAAATACATTATTCACTTGGCCAAATTTTAATTTAGGAACACTTCCATAAATTAAAATTTACATTTCTCTCATAGAAGTCATACTTCCATTTTCTTTACGCTTATAAACTCATTTATAAGCCGTTCAACACATTGAACTATTTTACTTCTCATCGGGATCTAGAAAGCTAGTACTTGTGTGGCCCTCAATGGTTCATTGATACAACTAGCCGCGGGTTCACATCTCCATGTGATTCGGACTAAACATGTCCTTATTCGAGCATACCCCAATTGCTCCATTCTTACTTATCAACTCCTTGATAATAAGAACGTCAGAACTCAAGTCTGATAGTACCCAACCAATCATGTTAAACGTCTAGCAGCATCGCTTACATGATTCCCTAGGTATCAAATGATAGTGCCTGCAAGAACCATTCAATTATGGTTAGCGTACAGTACGGTCCCTTCATCTCATATATCCCGACCGATTCGACAACCATTGGTTTATCGAGAGTTGTCAATGAATCGATACTATGTGTCATGTCGTAGTTGCATCGATGGTGTAATCTATGAAACCCCTTTCATAATTACCACCATACTCTGATCAGAGATTTCAAACTACATATACATGAAAAACACATAGGATATCCATACCCGTAGGTAAGCGGTGAATCCCCGACTACAATGCATCGACTCCTATATGTTTCGACAGAACACCCAACCTTGCCACCTGATGACCCCATGAGAGTCGGTAAACAAGTCAAAGTGTAATTCTAGCACATAGAGTCTCAATGTTGTCCCGGGTCATAAGGACTAATGGTGTACAACCATAAACTAGGACTTTTCCACTCGATAAGTGAGAACCACTTGGAAAGTCCTTTAATGGAGGGTTGTTCAGTGCACTCTACCAGGAGCACCTATCTGCATGCTCGGACATCACAATGTCCCCTACCAATGAAACATGGTACTCACATCGCAGATACTAGTCTCAAGCTCGAGCGGCCTATATCCTTCTTAGCGGCGGCTGAATCGACTAGGAACCGTTTAGAATATACAGTATTCCAAATATGAGTTTCATGATACTCATCATATGAGCATCTCATATTCTTTCTACTATTTGTATATTCAAGGGCTTTATCTATGCAACTAGCATGGGTATACAGATAAAGATGTGCCAAAACAATAATTTCAAATATTATTAAAATAAAGATTGCTTATACATAGAGTTTCATTGTGAACACTCGGCCAACACTTGGCTCGACGTGCACCTACTCTAACAATCTCCCACTTGCACTAGAGCCAACTACCCATATACTTCAAACCAATTGATTCGCGATGCATCTCGAATAATGGTTCAGGTAAAGGCTTAGCTAGTGGATCAGCAACATTATCTGCGGAGCCGACTTAGTCGATAGACACTTCTCTTTCCACAATCTCTCCGAGGATGTGGTACTTTCTCAATACTTGTTTGGATTTCTGATGAGACCTTGGCTCCTTTGCCTGAGCTATGGCTCCCGTGTTTCACAAAACACCGGGATAGGAGCAACTCCATTAGGAATGACGTCCAACGCTTGGACGAAATTCCTTATCCAAACAGCCTCCTTTGCTGCATCCGATGCAGCAATGTATTCGGCCTCAGTGGTGGAATCCGCAGTACTGTCTCGCTTGGAACTCTTCCAAGAGACAGCAGCACCAATGAGCATGAATACGAACCTAGAGGTTGACTTTGAGTCATCGATATCGCTTTGGAAGCTAGAGTCGGTATAGCCTTCCAATTTCAGTTCTCCACCCCATAGACCAATAACAACTTACTGGTCCTTCTCAATTACTTGAGGATGTCTTTCACAGTTTTCAAGTGTGGAAGACCAGGGTTCGATTGATATCTATACACTACACTTAGTGCTAAAACCACGTCAGGACGTGTAGATATCATCCCATACATGATGCTACCAATCGCAGATGCATAAGGAATGCTCGTCATCGCCGCTATCTCTGCATCAGTCTTGGGAGACATAGACATGGATAGGGACACGCCATGACACATTGGTAGATGTCCTCTCTAGGACTCATCCATCGAGAACCGCTTCACGATGGTATCATGTATGTGGACTGGGTGAGACCAAGCAATCTTCTTGAACTATCTCTATAGATCTGTATTCCCAATACAAAAGATGCTTCACCCAAGTCCTGCATCGAGAACTTACTCGCTAACCATATCTTAGTTGATTGCAACATTCCTACATCATTCCCAATGAGTAGAATGTCATCAACATAAAGCACAAGGAATGTCACCACACTCCCACTGACCTTCTTATACACACAGGGTTCCTCAGGATTCTTAGTAAAACCAAACTCTTTGATTGTATTATCGAATATGAGGTTCCAACTCCTAGATGCCTGCTTTAGACCATAAATAGATCTCTGAAGTTTGCATACCATATGCTCACTTCCGATAGATGTAAATCTTTCAGGTTGAGACATGTAAATCACTTTCTTAAAATCCCTATTAAGAAAGACTGTCTTGACATCCATCTGCCATATCTCATGGTCATACCATGCAGCCATGGCTAGCAATATCCTTATAGACTTGAACATTGCAATTGGAGAAAAGGTTTCCTCAAAGTCAACTCCTTGTCTTTGAGTATATCCTTTTGCCACCAATCGCTCCTTGAAGGTCAATACCTTCCCATCCGCCCCAAGTCCCTATGGGAACCGTTCCCTCAGGTGGATCCATAAGATCCCACACTTGGTTCGAATGCATGGAATTCATCTCAGATTCCATTGCTTCAAGCCACTTGGATGAATCGGCATCAGATAACGCTTCCTTGAAGGTCCTTGGATCACATCCATGAATAGGCTCATCATGGCCCTCTTCAAGAAGCAGACCATACCTCATAGGTGGTCTCGAGACTCTCTCGTATCTTCTAGGAGCTTGTATCTCCTCTCTTGGCTCTTCGGGTGTGGGTTCTACAATTGTGGGTGTCTCTCGAACCTCTTCGAGTTCTATCATCTCCCCTTTTCTATCCAATAGAAATTCCTTTTCCAAAAAGGTTGCATTCTTAGAAACAAACACCTTTGTTTCTTGGGGATGATAGAAACAATATCCAACTTAATTCTTTGGATATCCCACAAAGTTACATAAAATGGATCAACAATCCAATTTTATCTCCCACTACCTGCTTCACATAAGCAGGGCCCCCATATTCTAAGACAAGAATATTTGGGAGACTTACTCATCCATATCTCATATGGTGTCTGCCTTTAAATGGACATTTAGTGGAATATCTTTCAATTTTAAGTTATAGAGATCGTCTTCAAGTTCACCAGTACCAATCAAACATTCATTCTTGTAAATATTGCAAACACCTTTGCCAAATAAACAAGAATATCCATCTTTATCAACATAGAAATGGAAACAATGTTTTCTTACCAAATCAGGTACAAACAAAACATCTCTTAAAAATAACTTAAAATCATTGTTCAACAATAAGTAAACATCTCTTAAGGTCTTGGCAGCAACTCTTGCTCCATTGCCCATTCTCAAGAAGGTCTCACCTTCCTTGAGCCTCCTACTTCTTCCCATCACCTGCAACTCATTACAGAGATGTGAGCCACAGCCGGTATCTAATACCCAAGAAGTAGAGTTAATTGAAATGTTTACTTCGATAAAGAACATACCATTTCCAGAACCCTTCTGGGCAAGATATTCCCAGCAGTTACGCCTCCAATGTCCAGGCTTCTTGCAGTGATGACATTCATCAGCAGTCTTGTCAGCCTTAACTGGTGTGGCTGCCACAACGGGATTCGGAGATTGCCTCATCAAGGGCACGTTCTTCTTGGGACGTTGGAAAGAACGCTTCTTTCCCTTCCCATGTGGATCAATCTTCGTACCAGATGAAGAACCCACATAAAGAACCAGCTTCTCATTCTTGATGGTGGACTCAAAGGTCACAAGCATGTTCACCAACTCCTCAAGGGTCGGCTCCATCTTGTTCATATTGAAATTCACCACAAAAGGATCAAACGAGCTAGGCAGTGACAAGAGTAACACGTCAGTGGTCAACTCCAAAGGCAACATCAAATCCATGCCAACGAGCTTGTCCACGAGCCCAATCACTTTTAGGCCATGCTCATGGACCGAGGCCCCATCTCGCATGCGTAAAGTGATTAGCTCCTTGACGGTAGCATGCCGAAGAGGCCGTGTTTGCTCTCCAAAGAGCTCCTTGAGATGCAAATGAATGTCAGCAGCACTCTTTGCATCCTCAAAACGCCTCTGTAGCTCATCATTCATAGAAGTCAGCATATAACACCTGGCTTTCAAGTCATGGTCACACCATTCCTTGTAAGTCTGCAATTCCTCAGGAGTGCAGTCAGTCGGAGCCTCAACAGGGGGCGACTCAGTAAGTGTATATGCTATCCTTTCCGAATTCAAGACGATTTTTAGGTTTCTTAGCCAAGTGAGGTAATTAGGTCCGGTTAACATGTGTTTGTCGAGTATTGCAGATATCGGATTGCGAATCGAAGACATTGTCAATTTGTACTGAAAAGTGAAAACAGATAAATGTTGATGACTATTTCAAAATATTTAGTAAGATATAAAGTATGGACTTTTACTTTATAAATATTCGCTCCCACTGTTTTGACATCTTTCACTACCCTCTAGTGAAAACGGGAAACTCCTTTCCTCAGTAGGTACGTAAGGTCCAACTAGCGAATTATGATCCCGAATAATATCAGCCAATCACAATTCCTAAAAGGTAGTTTCCAATTGCATCTCCATGCAACCCTCTACGTAAACTTTTGTCTCACGTTTGATTAGGACCCAATAATATGACGTCGTTCATCTTCACGTGTCAAGCCTAACCCATCGATATTGAACCTTAATGGACGGTCGCCATGAGTTCCCTCAATAATATGAGCCGAAATCATGGGAGTTCCACGTAGTTCACATCACCATGTCAATGGATGTCACAGCTTTCCGGCACCCAAGGCCCCCCCAATAATATGAGCCGAGCCCCGAGCACGGGTAGCGTTCATCATGCACCCATTGTCGATGGAAGACATGGAAATTATAAACAAATTTATAATTCCCCTTTTCGGGCTTGATATTAATTTTGAATCTTATTCAAAATGAGGGTTTTTAATTTTGAAAGGTCTCATCATTAATTTTATTTAAAAGCTCGCCATGTTTGATCGTATGTTTGCCGGATTCATGCAACTTTGTTATTATCATAATAATAACGCACATACTCATTATTTATAACATATCATGCATATATTATAAACAGTAAACAAAATAAGGATGATCAATCGCCCCAACACTAATGGCCCGTGTGAGCTAAACACGGGCCTAGGTCCAATCCTAGGGAAATGCATGGGATGCAAATGCAACTATTACATTAGCTTCCAATATTTACATGTCTTCGATCTTCATAATCATCATGGCCACCATCTTCCAATCTTGATCATCCACTATACTAATATTTACAAATAAATATCCATGGCAAATAGGGATACATCTCATGGGGTGGGAACGGGCCATAAACCAAGCCCACTTTATAAATTTGATAATTATTACAATCATTCAACACAAAATATCCTAGCATACACCTAGCAAATTGGGCTTGGGCTTTTGATCATCCTTCATGCATAATATCACATATCATACACCATCAATTAATTATCACAATAATTAATTGATCCAATATTATATATCTTGATCCAATCACTAACCGCCACGATTATAAACTAAATTAACAAAGTATACAAACACCTTTGTCTACTTTCAAATTAATTTATTTATAACCGAATTTCTTGTAAATCACCATTTACTATAAATAATTAAAGTCCAACTTAAATTATTTATTTCATGAGAAAATATTTGCAACTTTTGTAAATTTAAACTTAAGGGCCCAAAAATTCATTTTTCACCAAAAACATTTTGGCCCATTTAAAATTTCACAAATGTGTTAGCCATCCAATGGTCCAACAACTCAAGGCCCGTGACACTTTGATATTTCAAAACACATTTTGAAAACCCTAGTCGTCATCGCCGTCGCCGGAGCTCCGTCGCCGGATTCCGGCCAACATGCCAAAAATTTTTTTTTTTTTTTTTAAATATAAAGGGGCTGTTCGGGCAGCCCCTCGGGCTGCCCTTGCTTCCCGAAACGGGCAGCACTATGGGCAGCCCGAGCTGCCCGAAACGGGCAGCAACATGCTGCCCGAAACACCCCACAAAATGCCTCGGTTTTGGTTGCAAAAATTACACTCATGCGGTTAGAAATCAATCTCAATATAATATCTTGCAAATGCTACACAAAATCGTAACCATAGCTCTGATACCACTTGAAAGGGGATCGGTTACGGTGACCGGAAGCGCAACGGAAGCACAAAAATTTTGATTTTAGCATAAAATTTTCGGCCACCAACATTCTTGTGTAGCAAATACAATAAACATAAAATGACATTCATAGTGTGTTAAGAAATGTACCTATCAATCACAAGGATTGATGTATGGCTCCAACTAAGGTGTAAACACCTTAGCTCTTCAAAGGATGACTAATCTACAAGCTTCCAACCTTCAAAATTAGGCCCACCACTTGCTAGGTAAATCCCTTCTTGTTTTGCACTAGAAAAACAAGAAGATTTTTCAATGAGAAGAATATTTCTTCCTCAACACTTGAAGAAGAAAAATGAGAGAAAAACTTGGAGAGAAAAATTGAAAATTTCGGCCAAGGTGGAGAGTGGGAGGGAAGGAGTGTGTCTTAATTTTCTTGTCTTGGTTGTGAGAAAAGCAAAAACAAAAGTTGCATGCCATGCCTTGAAAACACAAAAAGTAGTCTCCCAACCTTTCACCTCCCATGCATGTATATTATATGGTTTTTAATCAAATTAAAAACCATGGACTAAATTTAATTATCTCAAACATATTTGAGACTAATTAAACATTACTTGAATTTACCCAAGTCCCACTAGTTAAATAATTATTTTAATTGAGCTCTACAAGACTCAATATGATTTAATTAATCCAACACTTGAATTAATTTAATTATTTGGACTCTACTAGGTCCACTAGTGTTTAATTAATTCAACACTTGAATTAATTTAATTTAGTCCATAATAATGTTTATGAAAATCACAATTTTCAAATACATTATTTACTTGGCCAAATTTTAATTTAGGAACACTTCCATAAATTAAAATTTACATTTCTCTCATAGAAGTCATACTTCCATTTTCTTTACGCTTATAAACTCATTTATAAGCCGTTCAACACATTGAACTATTTTACTTCTCATCGGGATCTAGAAAGCTAGTACTTGTGTGGCCCTCAATGGTTCATTGATACAACTAGCCGCGGGTTCACATCTCCATGTGATTCGGACTAAACATGTCCTTATTCGAGCATACCCCAATTGCTCCATTCTTACTTATCAACTCCTTGATAATAAGAACGTCAGAACTCAAGTCTGATAGTACCCAACCAATCATGTTAAACGCCTAGCAGCATCGCTTACATGATTCCCTAGGTATCAAATGATAGTGCCTGCAAGAACCATTCAATTATGGTTAGCGTACAGTACGGTCCCTTCAACTCATATATCCCGACCGATTCGACAACCATTGGTATATCGAGAGTTGTCAATGAATCGATACTATGTGTCATGTCGTAGTTGCATCGATGGTGTAATCTATGAAACCCCTTTCATAATTACCACCATACTCTGATCAGAGATTTCAAACTACATATACATGAAAAACACATAGGATATCCATACCCGTAGGTAAGCGGTGAATCCCCGACTACAATGCATCGACTCCTATATGTTTCGACAGAACACCCAACCTTGCCACCTGATGACCCCATGAGAGTCGGTAAACAAGTCAAAGTGTAATTCTAGCACATAGAGTCTCAATGTTGTCCCGGGTCATAAGGACTAATGGTGTACAACCATAAACTAGGACTTTTCCACTCGATAAGTGAGAACCACTTGGAAAGTCCTTTAATGGAGGGTTGTTCAGTGCACTCTACCAGGAGCACCTATCTGCATGCTCGGACATCACAATGTCCCCTACCAATGAAACATGGTACTCACATCGCAGATACTAGTCTCCATCTCGAGCGGCCTATATCCTTCTTAGCGGCGGCTGAATCGACTAGGAACCGTTTAGAATATACAGTATTCCAAATATGAGTTTCATGATACTCATCATATGAGCATCTCATATTCTTTCTACTATTTGTATATTCAAGGGCTTTATCTATGCAACTAGCATGAGTATACAGATAAAGATGTGCCAAAACAGTAATTTCAAATATTATTAAAATAAAGACTGTTTATACATAGAGTTTCATTGTGAACACTCGGCCAACACTTGGCTCGACGTGCACCTACTCTAACACAAATTTGATAAGATTTGATAGGATTTGGATTTTAAAAACATATAATTACTTTTTTATCCAAATGAAATATACCAAAAACTCTAAACTATTTCATTCACCTATCATCACTGCCGAAAAGTGTGACACAGCAATCAAATAAACCAAAAAAAAAAAAACACGATGATATAAATTCAATGCAATTGACCCAAACCTGAGGGCAATTGACCCAAACCCGAGAAGATGAAGTTACGTATATAGTCGGCGGGAGGAGACTTATTATCAAGGTAGTATTAATATAATTCATTAACTTGTATAATAATAAAACTAATTATCATGAAAAAACTAACACAGTAATCATCGTTTGATTCTCCAAATCATCTTTCTTTTTTATTTGGTTCTTATTTATAATAATATTTTGCATATTCGAGAAAAAGATTTCAAGTATCTCTATTTATTTTTGAGAACTTATATAGAAATCTATTTCTTCTCTTCATCATTCTTCACCAACACATCTCAACTTTCTCCTCCAAAAGTTTCTACATGGTTAGACTTTTTTTTCCTTTTAACTTTTTTTAGAAGTTGAAAACTTTTGTTTAAATTTTATAAGTTTCGCGTGTTATTTACTGATTAATATAATAAAAATTATAGTAATTACCAAAGCCTCTTTTTACGTTTAATAGAGTGCATGTTGATGTCCAAAATCAATTTTTGTTGCTTGATCTTTATACTGGTAATTATTTTTTTTGTTTTTGTTATATTTTTGTTAATCATTCTTTTGTGTGCTACTATTTTATTATTTCTGGTTATGATACATGTTGGATTTTTGCAATAGTTTTTTTATTTTGTATATAACAAATTTATTTTATAGATGGATGGAGTCAAAGAATCAACTCGACGATCACATATTGCGGTTGTAGCAATAGTAGCTTGTGTTGCTTACTTGAATATGTTATTTCATAAAAATAAGAGCTACATAAGTAGCATCATATCAGAAAAAGATTCAAAAAGAGATGTAGTTAGGAAGGAGTTAATGTATCGTATTGAAACTGATGAAAATATTCGTGGGGTGCTTCGTATGGGGCCAACAACATTTAAGAAATTTGTTACACTATTACGAGAGAAAACTTTCCTCAAAGATACTATTTACAGCAGCATAGAAGAACAATTGGCAAAAATTTTGTATGTTGTTGGGCAAAATGAAAGTACTCGCTCAATGTGATTTATATTTTTACTATCTGGTGAAACCATCAGTCGACATTTTCACAATATCTTGAAGGCGATCATATCTCTTCAAGAACAATTCATGATCCAACCTGATGGAAATGAGGTCCCACCTGAAATCTTTCATAATCATAGATTCTATCCATATTTCAAGGTAAAAATATATAGATAAAACTTTTTTTATTGTTTTATTAAAATTTAAACATACATGATTAAAAAATAATTTAATTTTGATACATATAATAGGATTGCGTTGGTGCAATCGATGGAACACATTTCCGTGTTAAAGTATCGAAGGAACATGTTGCAAGATATAGAGGAAGAAAAGATTTCCCGACACAAAATGTGTTGGCTGCATGTACCTTTGACTTGAGGTTTACATATGTGTTACCTGGATGGGAAGGTTCTGCAGCTGATGGACGTGTCCTTGAGGATGCACTCGAAAGAGAAGATAAGCTAAAAGTTCCAAATGGTATTTCATCATACATATACTAATAAATGTAAAAATGGTACATAAAAATATTATTAATCCTCAATTACTTGTTGTAGGTAAATTTTATCTTGTCGATGCTGGATTTATGCTAAGAGATGGTTTCATTGCTCCTTTCAGAGGAACCCGATATCATCTAAAAGAATACACTAATCGTGGGCCAGAATCCCAAAAAGAAATATTTAATCACAGACATGCATCTTTGAGAAATGCCATTGAAAGAGCATTCGGTGTTTTAAAGAAGAGATTTTCAATTTTAGCTAGTGGTGTCGAGCCTAACTACAACGTAGAGACACATTCCGAAATTATATTAGCATGCTGCATTTTGCATAACTTTCTCATGGGAGTAGATCCCGATGAAAGATTGATTGCTAAAGTCGATAGTGGACTAACAAATGAAGATATTGTGACTGAAGAAAATACAGCTTCTCGTGGTAGATCTGAAAGTGGTAGGCTTGGAATAATGATAAGAAATAGAATAGCGCAAGAAATGTGGGAAGATTATTTGTGTGGTCCTACTTAGAATATTTTGGTCGTCCTATAATTTTAATTTAATAATATTAAAGTTGTTTGATTTCTATGTAAAATTTGTTCTTTTTTATGAATTTATATTTTTTTATTGTTTTACTCAACATACTAATTTCCTAATTGTCTTATCATTAGACATTTTAATTATTTTTTTTATGATTTGAGCTTTGTAATGTTATCACATCTTAGGAAATGAGTACTGATGCTCCAGCTACTGAAGCTGTCCACTACAAAAGTTGGACTCAACAGGTGGATGAGTTTCTGCTTGATTTTTACTTGAACAAAAGAATCAAGGTCAAAAACCAGACAGAAATTTTTCTCAAGCTGCGTACAATGCTGCTATCGAGGCTATTAATTCCAAATTCACTATGAAAGTAAATAAAGATAACGTGCAAAATAGATTAAAAACTTTGAAAAGAAAGATGACCATTGCTTTGGAAGTATTCAAACGAGTAGTGGGTTTGGTTGGAATGACATAACAAAACAAATTGAAGCACCAGAGGAGGTTTGGGATATATTAATCAAGGTATGCATTGTTATTGTGTTCATTTTTAGTTGTTTTTATTTTTTTCAATTGTTATATCTTAAAATATTAATATAATGTAATTAGGTATATCATGAAGCTAAACATGTCCGAAATATTGCAATTCCTTATTTTCCTGTGCTTCGAGAAATATTTGAAAAGGATAGAGCTACTGAAAAAGGAGCAGAAACTGGAAAAGAGAAGACACATCGTTGGGCGAGAGAGGGGAAAGAGCCGAGCTATGAAGAATCTTCAAGAATAGAAGAGATCGATCGGTTGGTATCCGAGCAACATATACATTTAGAAATTTTGGATGATTTTGAGGAGGAGAATGTTCAACAAACATTTGTTCCTCATTCATCGTCCACAAACAATAATTCTAAAGTTGGCAAGAAAAAAATGTCAAAATTTGATGAAATGAATGAGAGATTTGACACTTTGAATAACACGATCTCACAAATGGCTAAGGCGATGGATGTCAATGAACAGAGCAAGCGTCGATGTGAAGAGGTATACACTGAACTGACAAAACTTAATGGAGTAGATGAAGATTTCGTTTTTGCAGCAAGTGATTATCTTATGTCAAATCCAACTACAGCTGATTTTTTCTTGGGGATTCCACATCATGCTTGTCTTCGCTGGTTGAATTGGAAAATGAACAACTCATCTTAGGATAAAATATGAATTTGATTATGCAATAGATTCGTTGATGAATTTATTGATGTTTTAGATTGTTTTGGTTCCTTTATTGATAATTTTTCTGGATTTAAATTTTCATATTATGAATTTGTTTGACGATTTTTTTAATTATTATTTTATGTGCACTATGACTAATAAAGGGTAGCTTAGTAAAATTTTAAAATTTCAAATTCGAATCTTTTTATCTCCAAACAAGAAATGGATTTGTAAATACCATTTTTAAATTTTAAACCAAACGCCAAATGGAATTTCAAATACTTGAATTTCCAAATCCAATTCCAATTCCAATTCCAAATCCAAATCCAAATCCAAATCTATATTTTGAAAGAACCAAACAATACGTAAAACTTACAGACTCGAGGTGTGACTTTGTGAGCATCTTGCGACTGGCAGTAGGCGTAACCCTTTACAAGAACACTGCTCTGATACCAACTGTAACGTACCGTACTTTTTCTACTTAAAATTTGCGGAAGAATTAAAAATTTTCTTAAATAAAAAGTGAACATAAAAAAAGTCGATAAAAGAAGTAAAACTGTACGTCTCTCAAGTTGTTGCAACAAAAGATTGGAAATTCAAAATTTGACATAAGAAATAAATGTTTTCATAAAACATAAAACATGGCGGTCCTCGGGTTTAGCCTCCCACTCAGTCCAAGCCTGCTCCTTGTTCCCCACCTCCAGCCTCCTCATAAACATCCTCACCTGCATCGATCAAGTCTAGTGAGTCTAAAGACTCAACACGTATAAATTGGAAGTAACGAATAATACGTAATAAAACCACATGCAACTTCAAAATAGAGCTTACATACTTAAAACGTGAACTTGCATATCAAAAGCTTGAACATATGTACATACATACATAGACGTGCCATCAACATAAATCTTTTCTTAAACATGCTTGCATACATGAACATACTAGAACATACATAACTTCATCATTTTGTGTAGAGGCATGTTTCAAAGCAAGTGACCCATAACATAACCGTCTGATTAGACTAACCACAGTACTGGGATGACAGGGACGTATCCACTGCCGCATACATGAGATTCCCGTTCATAATTTAACGGGCTGATTGGTCCATGTTCATAATCTAACGCTTTCCAATCTCGATCTAAACTCGTTCATAATTTAACGGGCGGATTGGTCCCCGTTCATAATTTAACGCTTTCCAATCCTAAACATAATTTGGTCACAAGACAATTAGCATACCTCAAAAGCTTGAAAATATTTTCTTTGCACGTCGAACATACTTACTTGGCGTTGAGGGATTCGTTGGATCTCGTTTGGGGGCACTGCTGCAACATACTAACGTGAGTTCAAACACTTAACTTTAATAGCTTAGACGTAGTAAACATGCTCAAACCCAAGCTCATTCATTTCCCTAGTACGCTCTAAAATTCCCGTGACTCGGCCTTGTTAAAACATTGCATTAAACTAAGACATCGAACCTCAAAGTATTCAACCTAAATTAAAAAAAGTAGTACACAGACCCCGAGCCTAGATCCGGCTCCGGGTCCGTGTAGATACTGGAAAAAGAGACTCCGAAGAAAGCAAAGACACGGACCCCATGTCCGGGTCCGTGTACACATCCGTGTACCTACTGGAAATTGACACTCCGAATGTAACAAAGGCACGGACCCCGTGCTCTGGTCCGTGTAGGGGTCCGTGTAGTCTCGGAAAAACCGAAGTCTGCGCGAAAACTTAACATGGCGTTTCTCTCTTCTTACTAAACCATAAGGGCTGAGAATATATACCCCGAGACCCCTCCTAGGACACTAAGGTAATGACTCCAACCCATACAAGATATTACAATTGCCACCAAACACGACAAATAATAACAAACGACACAACCCGAGGTTTCGACACCACTTTTCTTCCTACGACTCTTAGTTCAACCTTGTGCTTAACGACCCAAAAAGAGACATCAACAATAATCCCAACATCGATCTTGACTTACTTAAACGCAGCAACGACCGCCCGTCGATTCCCAACGAAGCCTGCAACAAATAACTTCAACAACACAATTTACATAAAAGTCGCAGTTTGAGCAGTCCCACAAAAAACGTCATAACTCACTCAATGTTTATCCAAAATTTTTGAATTTTATATCAAATCGAAGGTATCAAAAATTTATACGATTTTTATGTTAAAAGTTTTCTCAGAAACACGACCAAAAAATCGCAGTATTTAAAATGACAGCAAAAACGTAAATTTGTGATCCAAAAATCATTTCAAAATTGATCAAAACATGATTGCTCAAACTTCTACTCATCTCACATGAATTTTTACGCATAAATATAAACGCAACGCATAATTTGAAGAGATCGATACAGGAATGGAACTCCAGTGCCTGGGCTAGAGGAGTCATTGAGTAATTGAGTAATGGGCCATGGGATACAGGAATGAAACTCCAGATCGATACAGGAATGAAACTCTAGTAGCTCAATTGGTACCAGACTTTTGCTAAGTATCTTTATGTCCAGGAGATCTTAGGTTCGAGTCTGGGGAGGCACAAACTCCAGTGGCTGAGCTGGAGGAGTCATTGAGTAATGGGCCATGGGATAACCGACTCCAGCCAGTTGGATCGGGAACAGCCCATGGGCATTACAATAAAAAACCTTTTATTGTTGTGGGGACCCGGATGCTACTCATGTTCTTAATCATCATTGGGACAATTTAATCAATTATAATCAACAGGGTATAAAATCTTTTTTTTTTTAATTGCGGAACGTAATGGTATTCAATCTAATATACATGTCAGTATTAAAGTACAAGTCTTGTACTATATACAATCATTCAAACTAAGGTTTAACAACTAAATATGAAGTGTACAAACCCTATCTCTAATCAAAGTCCGTAGTCTCCACTCTAATCACGATCTCTCTCTTCATCTTCTTGACCCTGAACCTGTCCCACCTGTTGCCATGCACACATACAAACACGACAACAGCCGGATAACTCCGGTGAGAATAAATCCCAGTATAAATCAACGAAACATGCAATCATATAATTAATATAAAGCATGAAGCAGATATCAGATATATATCAAATCTGAAACATAATTAATATCAAACTATCAATCATACTCGTGACTCCACGACTCAGACTAGACTCAATCCCAGTCTAGGGATCCCGATTTCCAGACGTTGGTATTCCTATATCGACCAACAGTAATAGAAGAAACTCCGATTCTATCCACGTCGATATAACCAAACATCCAGTGTATTGACCTATCCGTCACAAACTGTGGCACTATCGCCAATACACTATCTTGTGACATCGTGCAATGTGCCCGTGACGATCCCGCCACTATCAGGTACTTCTGTCACAAGATTACTCGTCTAATACTCGTCTAACAAATGCTTTCTATAAATCAATAGAACAAGCATATCAAATCAAATCAATGCAAGTAATATCAAATAGTATGTGATTTAGGGAAACTCAAGTCCAATCCGACTCAAGTCGATCTCCCGATACACATTGACTTATACCTTTCGTTTGTAGTCTCGGTATGAAGAAACAGAAGTTCTGAACTCAAGATTGTCTCCGTAAATCTGAAAGGACATATCGAGAATAATAATATCAACCTTCCATTCTCAATTCCATACTGAATCTGATTAATCTTAATTTAATTCAAATTATCGGCATAACGGCATAATCTCAATATCCCCGTAAATACCATATCAACAGATATCAATTACCAATCATAACCCATATCCAATACAATCTGAAATCAATCAATAATCCAAATCTGTCCAATATCAATCAATATACTCTGAAAAGTTATAACAATTCCATAATCAATCCGTTTCTCAATCTGACTTCGATTTTACGATGTCTAATATGTCAAGAATATCATATATGAATCATATCCGATTCTGGCAATATCATAATTTCAAATCATAACAAAACATAAGAAAACTTACGTCCTTTTGTAGCTATTGACAAGAGGAACATGGAAATATGTTCGGATCTAAATTCTGACGGACGGATTTTGCGCAACCTTCAAATTTCCATACTAAAAGGCGTAAGGATTTTGCGGAGCTTTTCTCGTTTCCCTTTCTCACTTTCTGAAGACTTGAACATATATATATATATCCACATGCATGCTGAGGAAACGTGGCTTATTTTCACACATTTCAGTCGGCGCTCGGGCGGTCATAAGTTACCGCTCGGGCTCGGAACGTTCTGTCCGAGTGCTCAATTGTTATCCACTGGCGCTCGGGCGGTCAAAAACTACCGCTCGGGCCCCAAACGTTCTGTCAAAAGGCAAAGCTGGTGGTGCACTGGCGCTCGGGCGGTCCTTTTCTACCGCTCGGGCGCCACAGGTTCTGTCCAACTTCTTGGCTTGTATTGCACTGACACCCGGTTTCTCCACTTGAGCTCCTACAATCTCAATACTGTTACTTAACCCACTTCTGATTATAGTAGGATAGTCTTCGTTCTGAGCTGCTTTTCTTTACGATCGAGAATTTGTATTGGCTTTTCGAAGTAACTCAGTGTCTCGTCAAGCTCGGTCTCATCTGGCTGAATGATATGTGAAGCATCAGAAATATACTTTCGCAGCATAGATACATGAAAGACATCATGTATTCCAGATAGAGAAGGCGGTAATGCGAGTCGATAGGCACGATCTCCTATCTTCTCGAGAATTTCATACGGCCCAACAAATCGTGGAGACAATTTTCCTTTCTTACCAAATCTGACAACTCCTCGGAAAGGTGAAATCTTCAAGAATACTCGGTGTCCAGCCTCAAATACCAACTGTCGTCGTTGGACATTGGCATATTTGGCTTGTCTGTCTTGAGCTGCCTTCACTTTCTTCTGAATCAGCTTTACTTTTTCGGTCATATCTCTGATCATGTCAGGTCCAATCTCAGGTACCTCAGAGATATCGTCCCAATACAGAGGGGATCTGCATTTCTTTCCGTACAACGCTTCGAACGGTGCCATCTCTATACTCGTCTGATAGCTGTTGTTGTACGAAAACTCACAAAGTGGCAATGAATCTTGCCAACTAGTGCTAAAGTCAAGCACTACAGCTCTCAACATATCTTCCAGTGTCTGAATAATCCGCTCTGACTGTCCGTCAGTCTGTGGATGATATGAGGTACTCAGATGCAACTTCGTACCAAGAGCCTGCTGTAAACTCTGCCAAAAGTGCGAAGTAAATCGAGGATCACGATCTGATACGATCGAATTCGGCACTCCGTGCAATCTGACCACTTCTCTGATATAGATCTCAGCCATTTGGTCATGTCGATATGTCATCTTGTATTGAATAAAACATGCGGATTTGGTTAATCGGTCAATCACAACCCAAATCGCATCACAACCTCTGGAGGAACGCGGTAATTGCGTCACAAAAGCCATGGAAATGTGATCCCATTTCCATTCAGGAATAGACAAACTCTGTAACAATCCTCCTGGTTTCTTTCTTTCAGCCTTCACCCGTTGGCAATTCAGACACTTGGATACAAATTCAGTAACATCAGATTTCATCTGTTTCCACCAATATTGTGTCTTCAAATCATTATACATCTTTCTGCCACCCAGGTGAATGCTAAAGCGACTGCTATGAGCTTCCGCCAGTATCTGCTGTCTCAAATCTGAAACATTCGGCACAACAATACGATTATTCACATACAAAACCCTGTCATGAACCTGATACTCCGATTGATTTCCAGCCCTTACCAAAGCAATCGAATTCTGCACATTCTGATCAATTTTCTGTGCCTCTTTGATTCTCAATATCAGTTCTGGTTCAGCTCGCATAGCACCTAATTTCAGAGGCTGAAGATCTGTTTCAAAGGCTAATCCAGACAAACAGCAATATTCTATCAAATTCGAAACACCAATCGTTGACAAGGATAAGGAACATACCTTTCGACTCAGTGCATCGGCTGCTGCGTTGGATTTTCCTGGATGATATTTGATTTCACAATCGAAATCCTTTAGTAAATCAAGCCATCTTCGCTGTCTCATATTCAACTCGGACTGTGAGAGCAGATACTTCAGGCTCTTATGATCAGAATAGATTTCAAATTTCTCACCGTACAGATAATGTCGCCATATCTTCAATGCAAAGACGATGGCTGCCAATTCAAGGTCATGAATTGGGTAACGAGATTCATGAGGCTTCAGCTGTCTTGAGGCATAAGCGATAACATGCCCTCGCTGCATCAAAACATAACCCAGTCCTTGGTGAGATGCATCACAATAAACTACGAAATCACCAGTACCTGAGGGTATAGTCAATATCGGTGCACTGGTCAATTTCTTCTTTAATTCAACAAAACTGGACTCACACTCCTCAGACCAGACAAATGGAGCATTCTTCTGAGTCAACTGAGTGATCGGTTTGGCAATGCTGGAAAAGTCTTTAATAAATCGACGATAGTACCCTGCCAAACCCATAAAACTGCGAATCTCGGGTACTGATGTCGGTCTCGGCCAAGAAATCGCTGCCTCAACCTTACTGGGATCAACTGATATACCATCTCCGGATATAATATGACCCAGAAATACAACCTGTCTCAACCAGAATTCACATTTCGACAGTTTAGCATATAATTTCTCAGCCCTCAAGATTTTCAACACAGTTCTCAAGTGTTCAGCATGCTCCATCATATTCTTCGAATAAATTAAAATATCATCAATGAATATAATCACAAAATCATCGAGATATTTATGGAAGACACGGTTCATCAATCCCATAAATACCGACGGTGCATTCGTCAAACCAAACGGCATAACAATAAACTCATAATGTCCATACCTGGTTCTGAATGCTGTCTTTGAGATATCAGAATCCCTGACTCTCAGCTGATGGTATCCAGATCTCAAAGCGAACTTGGAATATACAGATGAACCCTGCAACTGATCAAACAAATCATCAATGCGAGGCACGGGATATTTATTCTTTACCGTTGCTTTGTTCAGTTGCCGGTAGTCGATACAGAGCCTCATAGAACCGTCTTTCTTCCTCACAAATAATACGGGAGCACCCCAAAGAGATACACTCGGTCTGATGTAACCCTTGGCCAGTAAGTCCTCCAGCTGTTCTTTCAACTCTTTCAACCCAATCGGTGCCATTCTGTACGGAGCTCTGGAAATCGGAACTGAACCTGGCATCAACTCGATGCTGAAGTCTATCTCTCGAATCGGAGGCAAACCAAGAATCTCATCTGGAAAGACATCAGCAAACTCGCAAACCACTGGCAAATCCGCCAATGATGGACTCGGTTTCAGTAAATCAACTGAATAGACAAGGAATCCCTCCGCTCCTTTCTGCAACAATCGAGTCATAGACAATACTGATATCAAAGGAATTCTAGATCGAGAACCCTTACCGTAGAATTTCCACTCATCAGCCATATCCGGTCTGAATCTCACAATCTCGTGGAAACAATCAACAGTGGCTCTGTACTTGGTTAACAAATCGATACCGATAATACAATCAAAATCAGATAACCCAAGCACAATAATATCTAACTCAATCTCATGTCCACCATACTGTAGCATACAACGTTTCACAGATTTCACTGATATCAATCCTGTCCCCAACGGAGAAGAGACAGACACTACAGCAGATAATGACTCAATGGCCAAAGAATGCATCAATGCAAATCGTTCATATATGAATGTATGTGATGCACCAGTATCTATCAATACATAGGCAGGATAACCTGAAATAAAATAGTTACCTGCAACAACATCGTCTGGTGCGTCCTGAGCCTGCTCCTCAGTCAAAGCGAACACTCTGGCCTGCTGTCTAGGAGGCTGGCTAACTGTCTGGCTTCCTCCTGGCCTCGGCTGTGACTGGGATGATGCTGGCTGCAAGGAGTGGACTACAGATGGTCGTCTACCAGTCTGAGCTACTGATCCAGATGACTCAGCAACCTGCGGCCTCTGAGCATCTCTCTGAGGACATACTCGGGCAAAATGTCCCTGCTGCCTGCAAATACGGCAAATGCCAAACACTCCTCGGCACTGCTCTGTGGAATGCTTCCCTTCACAAGTGCTACAGTAGGGTCCTGTATAGCTCTGGCCCTGACCAGTCTGTCTTGAGCCACTCGAACTGGATGAGTTACTTCCAGATTTCTTGAATTGCTTTCCCTTAGCTTTCAGGAATTATTTCTTTCCACTACCACTGCCGCTCTCAAATCGAGGAGGTGGTTGCTGTGGTCCCGGTGCTGAAGGCACGATCGAAGCTCCTTTCGGTCTCATTAGACCGGCTTCGGCTCCTTTAGCTCGGTTCAATGCATCAGTAACATTGTTTGGCCTCCCGGTATTCACCAAGGTAAAGATTGCAGGATTCAGGCCATTAATGAACTGGTCTGCAATGGCCTCATCATGTTCAGCCACGTGGGGAGCAAACTGTAACTGTGCAGAGAACTTGGCCACATATTCTTCAATATTTAGCTGGCCCTGTCTCAAATTGGCAAACTCGGCTCCCTTGTCCTTCCTATACGACACTGGAAAGAACCTCTGATAAAATTCAGTTCTAAACACATTTCAGGTAATAGTTGTACCTCGATGTTCCAATGTCTTCTTTGTTGTAATCCACCAGTTCTTTGCAACATCGTGTAACTGGTGCCCTATCAGTTTCACTCTCCGCTCATCGGTGTAATCCAATGACTCGAACAACATCTCAATATCGTCTAACCAACTTTCGCTGTCCACTGAAGTCTCAGTACCCTTCAGAGTCGGCGGATGGAATGACTAAAATCTTTTCAACAATGTCTCCATTGGAGTGGCTGTAACGTCCATTGGAGGATTTGAAGTACTACCCTGTTCAGGTACTCTTCTCGGAGGCATATCTGATAATCAAAAGGATTAGTAATCCCAATACACAAATATGCTACAGTCCTCCTCCGATCATCTTACTGCTGATCCAGAATCGGTGCTGATTTATTCTCAATAACACATGTTTTCACAGATAAACATGCATTATAAAGCAGTAATTCATGCTAGCAATCAAAAGCAGGAAAGAACACACATTCTACCCCGCTCACTTGCTCCTTTCTCAAACTAAAGGATCTATCGCTCTGATACCACCTGTTGTGGTGACCCGGACGCTACTCATGTTCTTAATCATCATTGGGACAATTTAATCAATTATAATCAACAGGGTATAAAATCTTTTTTTTTTTAAATTGCGGAACGTAATGGTATTCAATCTAATATACATGTCAGTATTAAAGTACAAGTCTTGTACTATATACAATCATTCAAACTAAGGTTTAATAACTAAATATGAAGTGTACAAACCCTATCTCTAATCAAAGTCCGTAGTCTCCACTCTAATCACGATCTCTCTCTTCATCTCCTTGACCCTGAACCTGTCCCACCTGTTGCCATGCACACATACAAACACGACAACAGCCGGATAACTCCGGTGAGAATAAATCCCAGTATAAAACAACGAAACATGCAATCATATAATTAATATAAAGCATGAAGCAGATATCAGATATATATCAAATCTGAAACATAATTAATATCAAACTATCAATCATACTCGTGACTCCACGACTCAGACTAGACTCAATCCTAGTCTAGGGCTCCAGATTTCCAGACGTTGGTATTCCTATATCGACCAACAGTAATAGAAGAAACTCCGATTCTATCCACGTCAATATAACCAAACATCCAGTGTATTGACCTATCCGTCACAAACTGTGGCACTATCGCCAATACACTATCTTTTGACATCGTGCAATGTGCCCGTGACGATCCCGCCACTATCAGGTACTTCTGTCACAAGATTACTCGTCTAATACTCGTCTAACAAATGCTTTCTATAAATCAATAGAACAAGCATATCAAATCAAATCAATGCAAGTAATATCAAATAGTATGTGATTTAGGGAAACTCAAGTCCAATCCGACTCAAGTCGATCTCCCGATACACATTGACTTATACCATTCGTTTGTAGTCTCGATATGAAGAAACGGAAGTTCTGAACTCAAGATTGTCTCTGTAAATCTGAAAGGACATATCGAGAATAATAATATCAACCTTCCATTCTCAATTCCATACTGAATCTGATCAATCTTAATTTAATTCAAATTATCGGCATAACGGCACAATCTCAATATCCCCGTAAATACCATATCAACAGATATCAATTACCAATCATAACCCATATCCAATACAATCTGAAATCAATCAATAATCCAAATCTGTCCAATATCAATCAATATACTCTGAAAAATTATAACAATTCCATAATCAATCCGTTTCTCAATCTGACTTCGATTTTACGATGTCTAATATGTCAAGAATATCATATATGAATCATATCCGATTCTGGCAATATCATAATTTCAAATCATAACAAAACATAAGAAAACTTACGTCCTTTTGTAGCTATTGACAAGAGGAACATGGAAATATGTTCGGATCTAAATTCTGACGGACGGATTTTGCGCAACCTTCAAATTTCCATACTAAAAGGCGTAAGGATTTTGCGGATCTTTTCTCGTTTCCCTTTCTCACTTTCTGAAGACTTGAACATATATATATATATCCACATGCATGCTGAGGAAACGTGGCTTATTTTCACACATTTCAGTCGGCGCTCGGGCGGTCATAAGTTACCGCTCGGGCGCGGAACGTTCTGTCCGAGTGCTCACTTATTATCCACTGGCGCTCGGGCGGTCAAAAACTACCGCTCGGCGCCAAACTTTCTGTCAAAAGGCAAAGCTGGTGGTGCGATGGCGCTCGGGCGGTCCTTTTCTACCGCTCGGGCGCCACAGGTTCTGTCCAACTTCTTGGCTTGTATTGCACTGACGCCCGGTTTCTCCACTTGGCGGGAGTCGGTTATCCCATGGCAGCATTACTCAATGACTCCTCCAGCCCAGGCACTGGAGTTTGTACCTCCCAAGACTCGAACCTAAGATCTCCTGGACATATAGATACTTAGCACAAGTCTGGTACCAATTGAGCATGTGAGGCCCGGGGCCGAAGAGGGCGGGGGGTGATCGCCGGTGCCATCAGTTGCACGGACAATGAGCGGCTCCTGGCAGGCTTCTAGGTGGAGGGAACATGAATGAACCGATCACACACGAGAATGAGAGGGATGCTGAGACTGTTCAATGTAATGGACTGTACAGTTGAAGAGGGTTTAAAAGATTTAATTTGTACTACTCATATCACGAAGGTGCATCTTCTTTCGGTAGCTCATCACATAAGAACTCCAAAGTTAAGCGTGCTTGACTTGGGGCAATTCTGGGATGGGTGACCTCCTGGGAAGTTTCCTAGGGTGCGTGTGAGTGAGGACATAAGCATGCTGGAAAGACTCGTCTTGGTACAGTGAGGACATTCGTCGAATCTGGGGCGTTACAATAAAGTTTTAAAATCATAAAATCACTAAATAAATAATTTATGATTTAAAAATGTTTAAACTAAGTAAATTATTTAAAATGCACCAAACACCACTTAAAAAAAAATACCGCAATAAAATTTTGCCAAAAATCGTCACCGGTCTTTTCCTCGATCCCGCATCTAATAATCGCCAGGAACATTTAACTCGAAAAACATTTTAACGTGCATCATATAACATAAGTAATTTAAAATAATGCATTTAAATAAATCATGCATGGTAAAAATCAATTAATCAAATGATTTAACAATTAAATAAATGAATGGGTTATACCTGTACAGAATTTGGGCACTACAATTGGGGCTTGAACCACCGATCAGAGCCTATTCCAAACATCCTAGGGTATGGTTTGATCCATGGCTAAGGGCCCTAGGCCAGCCACAATCCAAACCACACCATGACTCATCCGAAACTCCCACCAGAGAGGCCAACCTGCGCGCGTGGGGAGGTTTGCTTCGTTTGCTGTCATGGACCTTTCCAGTGGCCATTTGATTGACCATGGCATGATCTAGACATCAAGAGGTATGGTATGAACCGTGGCTAATGGCTGAAAAGCCAACCAAGATCCACACCACACCACAAAACAGAAAACCAACTTGTGCAGAAAATTCAGAAATTTAAAGACCGATGGGGCGCTGTTCTTGTTTGTTTTAAAAATCAAAGGGGACATGAACCAAGCCATGAAAGGCCGCCTTGGTCATGTCCTAGACATGTCAAGGAAGGGTCCCAACCATGGTTACAGGCCCAAAAGCCAACCAAGATTCGAATCTCCTTCAACCATCCAAAAACAGAATTTTCGAAACTCAACAATTGCAACATGAAATGTTGCTGTCAAATCTCTTCCTCCAGCGTGTAGGGGCTGGTACCAATGGACTAACACGACCCTAACATGCCCTAGTACATGTCTAGATGCAGCCTTGGGTGCCTGGAATCGAGCCAACCTCCTGAAACCACAAAACCAACAAAATCGTAAAGCATGAAGGGAAAAAAATCTGTGCAGAATTTTCTTTGAAAGTTGCTGTCCCAAATTCGGTGTTGCCATGGAAATCATGATCATGTAATGTTTAAAAATGTTATTATGACTTGATTGAAGAGAAAAGAAGGACATATACATGCCTGGAAATTTTCGTTTGAAAAGAAAACAAACTAGGCGACGACACGGCGCGGAGGAGACAGAGTGTTCTTCTTTTGTTTCTTGTTTTCTACTCGATTTCCTCTCTAGCACCTCACGATTTTTCTCTGAATTTTCTTCTGAATTTCGGTGATATGGTGGGGATAAATGGTTAGGGAAATGAGAGAAATTCTACAAATAAAGTGGGATAGAATGGCAAGATCATATCTTGCTTCTTTTGAATTTGTGAGATAAGGAAATGATGATGATATTATTTGATTTTATTGATGATATTGGGGGTTGAATGGCCAAAAATTGCTATCAAAACAAGGGTAGAAATATTGTTTATTTAATAATTTTGGTGATTAAAAGGAATTGATTATCATACCAAGGAAAAGATTAGGGAAATGAACCAAAGGTGAGTTGTTAAACAAATATTCAATCTTCCAAGGAGGTGGCCGATAATTTCATTCAAAAAGGGATAGGAAAATAGCTTAATGATTAATTATTGAAGATTAAGTGTGATGGAATTATCTCTCAAGAAAATGGGTAAAGAAGGAATCAAGGAAATGAGTTGTTAAACTTTTTAAATCTTCCAAAGGTGATGGTCGATTTTTATTAGATAAAAAGAAGGAAAATATTGCTAGATAAACATGGTAGAATATTGCTTAAATATTAATTAGTGGTGAATAAAAATTTAAGGAATTATCTATGCTAAGAAGGGATAAAGAAAGATATCCAAAATTGTGAGTTGTCAAATATTTTAAACCCAATTATGAAGTGGCCGAAAATTACAATAAATTGGAGGGGGAAATATTTCCTAATTATTGAACTTTAAATCTCTAGTGTTTTATCTACACATTAAATATTTTAGTGAATTAATAAATTAATTATGGAGTAATATTATCTTGCATGCATGGCTAAATATTTAAATTACTCAAATAATCCTTAAACATTCTTTTATATTAAATTGACTTATTATTTATCCTAAATAAATTCTATGAATGTTTTCTAAATATTAGATTTTATCATAATACTCTAACTCCAGTCCGGCCTCACTTAATTAACTGAAAGGATAGCAACTAAACTACTGCATGAAATAATTAAATTTAAAGAAAAGAATTTAAATACTCATGCAATAAAAATCATTTTAATTTAAATACTAGAATTATGCATGACTTATATGTAGTCTGATTTACGGGTTCTACAACCCTTCCCCTCTTAAAAGAAATTTCGTCCTCGAAATTAAAACTCACCAAATAACTCGGGGTACCGTCTCCTCATTTCTGGCTCAGACTCCCACGTAGCTTCCTCCTCTGAATGGTTAAGCCATTTGACTTTAACTCGCTTAACAAGCTTATTCCGAAGCTTCTTCTCCTGTCTGTCTAGGATCTGCACTGATCTCTCTTCGTAAGACAGGTTCGGAGCGAGCAGTAACGGCTCAAAGTTCAAGACATGCGAAGGATTTGCCATAGAGACGTGGAAAACATTGTGTACTCCGGCCAGATTCGACGGAAGAGCAACACGATAAGCTAACGTCCCAACCCTGTCGAGGATTTCAAATGGTCCAATGAATCTCGGACTGAGCTTCCCTTTCTTCCCGAATCGCATGACACCTTTCATAGGTGCTACCTTCACAAAAACATGGTCGTCGACTGCGAACTCCAGGACCCATCCTATCACGGATCTTGACTACTACATCGACAGTTTGCTAAATAATCTCCGGACCCAACTCTGCTCTCTCCCCTACTTAATCCCAGTGAATAGGCGATCTGTACTTGCGACCACACAGTGCTTCATACGGAGCCATACTTATAGATGACTGAAAACTGTTGTTATAGGTGAACTCCACTAATGGCAAGTTCGACTCCCAACTCCCTGAGAAATCAATAAAACAAGCACGGAGGAGGTCCTCCAAAATCTGAATAACTCGCTCTGACTGCCCATCTGTCTGAGGGTGGAAAGCTGTGCTAAACAACAACTTCGTACCCATAGTCGAATGCAAACTCTTCCAAAATGAGGAATTGAATCTAGGGTCTCTGTCAGACACGATAGAAACAGGAATACCATGAAGTCGGACTATCTCCTGGATATACAACTCTGCATACTGAATCATGGTGAAAGTCATCTTAATGGGCAAGAAGTGCGATGATTTGGTAAGACGATCAACAATCACCCAGATAGCATTTGATCCTCTGATTGACTTCGGCAAACCGATCACAGAATCCATGGTAACATTCTCCCACTTCCACTCGAGAATAGGAAGAGGCTTGAGCAAACCTGCTGGTCTCTGATGCTCCGCCTTCACTAACTGACAAGTCAGACACTCGGAGACAAAACATCTCATATCCTTCTTCATTCCTGGCCACCAGTACAACGACTCTAGATCTTTGTACATCTTCGTAGTCCCAGGGTGAATAGAGTACGGTGATATATAGGCCTCTGATAGAATATCTGCTCGGATAGAATCACTGCTAGGAACCCATATCCTGTCTCGGTATCTCACAATACCGTCACTAACTGAATACAAGACACTGCCCCTGGCCTCATCTTGCTGCTTCCACTTTGCCAACTGCTCATCTGCTGGCTGACCACTGCGAATACGGTCAATAAGGGAAGACTGAATCGTCAAAGTAGATAGACGGGAAACTCTACCTTGAGGATAAGTCTCTAGATCAAACCTCTGCATCTCAGACTGAAGAGGTCTCTGAATCGTCAAATGAGCCATCACTGCAACTTTCCTACTCAATGCATCCGCGACTACATTAGCCTTACCCGGGTGGTAGCTAATGTCACAATCATAATCTTTCACAAGCTCCAATCATCGCCTCTGACGCATATTCAGCTCTTTTTGCGTAAAGAAGTACTTGAGGCTCTTGTGATCGGTAAAGATCTGGCACTTCTCTCCGTATAAATAATGCCTTCAAATCTTCAAGGCAAATACCACGGTTTCCAACTCTAGATCATGGGTAAGGTAGTTCTTCTCATGGGTCTTCAACTGACGAGAAGCATATGCTATCACCTTTCCATGCTGCATCAATACTGCACCTAAACCGAGCTTCGAAGCATCGGTATACAAGACAAACTCACCGGGCCCTGACGACACCGCCAAAACTGGTGCTGAGATAAGTGCTTGCTTTAAAGTATCGAAGCTCTTCTGACACTCATCGCTCCACACAAATCTCACATTCTTCTTTGTCAATGATGTGAGTGGAACTGCGATAGAAGAGAATCCTTGAATGAACTTCCGATAATATCCTGCTAGGCCAAGAAAACTGCGGATCTTAGATGCATTCTGCGGCACAACCCAGTCTTTGACCGCTGCAACTTTCGCTGGGTCTACCTCAATACCACTGCTAGAAACAATGTGGCCTAAGAACGCCACCTTCTCAAACAAGAATTCACATTTACTGAACTTTGCGAATAACTTATGCTTCTGCAGGGTCTGCAACACTGCGGTCAGATGTCTGCTGTGATCCTCTTGATTCTTCGAGTAAACGAGAATGTCGTCTATGAATACTATCACAAACTGATCAAGATACGGCTGAAATACGCGATTCATGAAATCCATGAAGATCGCTGCGCATTCGTCAAATCGAACGGCATCACAAGGAACTCGTAGTGGCCATAACGAGTCCTGAAGGGAGTCTTGGAAACATCAGTGTCTTTCACCCCCAACTGGTGATAACCGGAACGCAGATCAATCTTGGAGAATACCGAAGCTCCCTGCAACTGGTCAAATAGATCTTCAATCCTCGGGAGTGGGTATTTGTTCTTCACTGTAACCCTGTTCAACTCCCGGTAATCAATACAAAGTCTCATGGATCCATCCTTCTTCTTCACAAACAAGACTGGCGCGGCCCATGGTGAAAAGCTTGGGCGAATGAACTCCTTGTCAAGAAGTTCCTAAATCTGCTTCTTCAGCTCTGCCATCTCTGTCGATGCTAGTCGGTACGGTGCTTTTGAGATCGGAACCGTACCTGGCATAAGCTCAATGGAAAACTCCACCTCTCGCTCAGGTGGCATACCAAAGACGTCTTCCGGAAAAACGTCTAGAAATTCTCTGACAACTGGGACATCTGAGGCTGACTGACTGGGTGCCTCAGCGACAGATATAAAAGTTGAAAACGCTCGACACCCTCTATGCATGAGCTTCCTAGCCTGGACATAAGAAATAATGTGTGGTAAGGGAAAGTACCTATCCGGCTCAAAAAAGAACTGTGTCATCCCAGGCGGTCGGACTAGAACAGATCTCTGCTGGAAGTCTATCAACACTCTGTTCCACAATAGCCAATCCATGCCTAATATGATGTCGAACTCTGGCATCGGCAAGACAATCAGATCCGCATAAACAAGGTTGCCATGAAGCTCCAGATCTATGTATCGATCACATTGGTGGCTGCCATCTCCTCTCCCGAAGGCAGTACTACTGAATAGGCTACATCTAGCCCGATGGTCTTAACTTTGAGAAAATTAGCGAAGACCTCTGAAATAAACGAGTGCGTAGCCCCCGAATCTATCAAGACTTTTGTAGCTGAGCCAGCTATGAAAATTCTCCCTGAAAGGTTAGAACACTATGCTGAACCCAATAATCACAAGAGCTAAGCTTATAGACATGCATAGGCCGAAGTTCTTCTAACTTAAATCCCCAAAAATAATACTGAGTAGGCCATGCAACCCTATCGCAATTCTAGGTTCAAAATCTCAACCCAAAACATTAAATCCCAAATATAAATTTAAAGCTTAAAGGTACCTATCATAAGCATGGTATCGGGGTTCGTCTCCGCTGCATGGAGAGCAAATACCCTGCCTTGGGTAGGTAGGTTCCTCTAAGGGCACTGCGGTAGCACGTGGTCTGGGCTACCGCACTTGTAACACTTCTCTGAGCCAAACATACATACTCTAGGATGGCGGCGTGAGCATTTAGGACATATCGGATGCTCCATAGGCTTAGGGATTGCGCGTCCCCGCCGCTGCTGCTGCTGCTGGCCCCTGTTCCTGGGTGGGCCGTGGAAAGGCCTCTTATTCTGCTGCTGATGCTGCTGAGGAGGAGGGCGGTGCGGTACCTGGACTGGGCGCTTGCCCTGACGGTCTCTCTCGATATCCCGCTGATCCTGCTCTGCGGCTAGAGCTCTAGAGATAGCGACCTCATAAGTAGTAGGGTCAGATACCCTAACATCATGGCGCAAGATCGGCCGTAGACCCACCAAGAAATGCATCAACTTGGCTTTAGCATCATTCGCGATCAGGGGCACAAAATGACAACCCTTCTCAAACTTACGGATGAACTCCGTAACAGTCAAATCTCCTTGCCTCAGACTCATGAATTCCGTGGTCAACCTGGTACGCACTTCCTCAGTAAAATATTTGGAGTAGAATACCTCCGTGAAATGCGCCCAACTCAGTGTAGCCAAGTTCAGGGCTACTGATGCTTCTTCCCACCATAAGCAGGCATCTCCTCCGAGTAGATATGTCGCACAACGAACTCTGTCTACATCCCCAAGCTCCATAAACTCAAAGATAACCTCGAGGGACTTGATCCAACCCTCGACAATCATGGGGTCTGAGGTCCCTGAAAACTCCTTAGGACGCATCTTCATAATTTCTCATAAGTAGCCTCGGGCCCTGTCGGCCTGGCTGCTCCAGCATTTTTCCCCGCAAACTGTGCGAAGAACCTAGTCATCCCAGCTAGCATCTGGGCATTCATGTCAGGTGGAGGGGGTGGAGGTCCGTTCCCCTCCTGTCTCTGCTCCTCCCTGTCCTCATGACGAGGCTCATCATCTCTCACTCTCTCAACAAGGCGTCTAGGAGGCATACTGATCCATACATATAACCCACACGTAACCAACATACATAATTCCATAATTTATTTAAATGTAAATAAATACTGAACAATTAAAATCTGAACGTAAAAATACTTCATGAGAACATGCAGTTAAAATAATTCCGGCTTTCAATAAAATGCATGGATGTATAACTTACAGACCGAAGGCGTGACTTTGTGAGGTTCTCGAGGTCAGTAGTAGTGCAACCCTTTACAAGAACATAGGCTCTGACACCACCTGTAATGGCTTCTGGATTCGTGTTTGAAAAATTGCGGAAAAATTTAAAATTTTTCTTTTTAAATAATTAAAATGTCTCATTCATAAGATAAACTGATAAATAAAGTTTAATATTCAAAATAGAAGCGGAAGTAAATAATGTTTCAAAACGACAGCTTAAAATAATTCATTGCAATAAAATGAGTTTTCGCAAAAATAATAAATAAACTGATAAATGAGGTCATCGGGTCCCACTACTGCCAATTCGAGCTGCCTCACTGGTCCCCGTCCTTGATCCCGACATCATCAGTACCTACAACAATCAAGTCTAGTAAGTGTAAAGATTCAGCATGCATATATCGTAAATAACAAGTAAATAGATAATAATAAAATTGCATGCGAGGTGAAAATATCATGTCATGACTAATTGTAATGCGTGCATCACTGAACTGAAATCGTATCATGAATAATTAATATTACGTGCATAACTGAACTGAACTGAAAGTAGTAAGTGAAATGTTTGTCCCGTAGAGCCCTGTAATGAAATAGCTAGTAATAATTTTCTGGTGAGATTATGGTCTACGCAAGTGGCCCCTGAATTGAACTGACGACCGGGACCGGTAACTGACGACCTTGTGAAATACTAATCGTCTGATCAGACTAATGCCACAGTATACTGGGTGGTACAAAACTGAAATGACCGGTAATTGACGACCGGGTGAAATACTATTCGTCTGATCAGACTAATGCCACAGTATACTGGGTGGGACTGGTAAGTGACCATTGGGATGAACTGAACTAAACCGGTAAGTGATCACCGGGTGAAGTAATAATACCATGACAGTTAAGTGGCCACAAGAAATATCGTATGAATCTCAAAAATGAATATTTTATGCACGTAAAATAATTAAATAGCGTAATTAAATATCCTGTATTAATTTTTCCATATGGGTTGGATCGCTCCCAGGCTCGCTGCAACTTTACCTAATCATGAGTGACATGCAAATATTCCAACTTGACCAAAACTTCGTAATTGAATCTAGAAACGAGACAATTACGCCCAATGACTTAGTATTTAATCATGACTCCGTGCCAACCCGAACCAACACCGAACCATCATTTAGTCGTGATTAAAATACACCTATAATGATGAAATAATGCTCCTAAAATGATACAATTCGAAATTGGTGGAATGGAGGCCAAAAACATGAGACGCTCTTTCGAGAGTCATTTTGGCACATTGCACCGTAAATTCTCGTACGACCTCTAAACTTGACCAAATAACAAACGGCCAAAAACATGACCTTCCTAACTCAATGGGGTATTGTCCAATCCAAGGCCATATGCTAAATGCCAACCAAGAACTCGAAACACACCTCGGAACCAAAGTGCAACTTGCTGTCACAAAATAAAGCAGCAGCTTTTGCGTTGTTTGATAGCTAATGGCCATTGGGGCTTGAAAAACGGACCAGTGCCTTTCCCAAAATCCTAGGGTATGGTTTGAACCATGGCTAAGGGCCCTAGGCCAGCCACAATCAAAACCACACCATGACTCATCCGAAACTCCCACCCGAGAGGCCAACCTGCGCGCGTGGGGAGGTTTGCTTCGTTTGCTGTCATGGACCTTTCTAGTGGCAATTTGATTGACCATGGCATGATCTAGACATCAAGAGGAATGGTATGAACCGTGGCTAAGGGCTGAAAAGCCAACCAAGATCCACACCACACCACAAAACCGAAAACCAACTTGTGCAGAAAATTCAGAAATTTAAAGACCGATGGGGCTCTGTTCTTGTTTGTTTTAAAAATCAAGGGGGACATGAACCAAGCCATGAAAGGCCACCTTGGTCATGTCCTAGACATGTCAAGGAAGGGTCCCAACCATGGTTACGTGCCCAAAAGCCAACAAAGATTCGAACCTCCTTGAACCATCCAAAAACAGAATTTTCGAAACTCAACAATTGCAACATGAAATGTTGCTGTCAAATCTCTTCCTCCAGCGTGTAGGGGCTGGTACCGATGGACTAACACGACCCTAACATGCCCTATTACATGTCTAGATGCAGCCTTGGGTGCCTGGAATCGAGCCAACCTCCTGAAACCACAAAACCAACAAAAACGTAAAGCATGAAGGGAAAAAAAATATGTGCAGAATTTTCTTTGAAAGTTGCTGTCTCAAATTCTGTGTTTCCATGGAAATCATGATCATGTAATGTTTAAAAATGTTATTATGACTTGATTGAAGAGAAAAGAAGGACATATACATGCCTGGAAATTTTCGTTTGAAAAGAAAACAAACTAGGCGACGACACGGCGTGGAGGAGAAGGAGTGTTCTTCTTTTGTTTCTTGTTTTCTACTCGATTTCCTCTCTAGCACCTCACGATTTTTCTCTCAATTTTTCTTCTGAATTTCGGTGATATGGTGGGGATTAATGGTTAGGGAAATGAGGGAAAGTCTACAAATAAAGTGGGATAGAATGGCAAGATCATATCTTGCTTTTTTTGAATTTGTGAGATAAGGAAATGATGATGATATTATTTGATTTTATTAATGATATTGGGGGTTTAATGGCCGAAAATTGCTATCAAAACAAGGGTAGAAATATTGTTTATGTAATAATTTTGGAGATTAAAAGGAATGGATTATCATACCAAGGAAAAGATTAGGGAAATGAACCAAAGGTGAGTTGTTAAACAAATATTCAATCTTCCAAGGAGGTTGCCGATAATTTCATTCAAAAAAGGATAGGAAAATAGCTTAATGATTAATTATTGAAGATTAAGTGTGATGGAATTATCTCTCAAGAAAATGGGTAAGGAAGGAATCAAGGAAATGAGTTGTTAAACTTTTTAAATCTTCCAAAGGTGATGGTCGATTTTTATTAGATAAAAAGAAGGGAAATATTTCTAGATAAACATGGTAGAATATTGCTTAAATATTAATTAGTGGTGAATAAAAATTTAGTAAATTATCTATGCTAAGAAGGGATAAAGAAAGATATCCAAAATTGTGAGTTGCCAAATATTTTAAACCCAATTATGAAGTGGCCGAAAATTACAATAAATTGGAGGGGGAAATATTTCCTAATTATTGAACTTTAAATCTCTAGTGTTTTATCTACCCATTAAATATTTTAGTGAATTAATAAATTAATCATGGAGTAATATTATCTTGCATGCATGGCTAAATATTTAAATTACTCAAATAATTCCTTAAACATTCTTTTATATTAAATTGACTTATTATTTATCCTAAATAAATTCTAGGAATGTTTTCTAAATATTAGATTTTATCTCAATACTCCAACTCCAGTCCGGCCTCACTTAATTAACTGAAAGGATAGAAACTAAACTACTGCATGAAATACTTAAATTTAAAGAAAAGAATTTAAATACTCATGCAATAAAAATCATTTTAATTTAAATACTAAAATTATGCATGACTTATACGTAGTCTGATTTACGGGTTCTACAACCAAAAAGCTCGGCGTCAAACTTCAGCCCCTTCGAGTTGGCCAAGGGAAACAGCCTCTGACGCCCCACACCATTGCGGCAGGCGGGGGCTTGCCCATACACCCACTGCACAAGTGGAATACTACTTAGGCAAGTAGAAATGTCACGTACCGCATTTTGAACTACTTAATTTTTGACGGAAAAATAAAAATTTTCTAAAATAAATAATAATCTTTCAAATTGCGATAAAAATAAACCGCTCGGCTAAAATATTTGAAATAAAAATGATTACAAGCAAAGTTTGCCAAAAAGGTTCTCGTTCAAACATCATGAACTATTTTCATAAAATCAGAGTAACTAAATTAACATGCTTGAAAATTCTTGAAATCATAGGCGGTCTTTGGGTTTAACCTCCCCGCCGTCCAAGCCTCTCGCCTCCTCAAACTCGTCCTCACCTGCATCGATCAAGTCTAGTGAATCTAATGACTCAACTTGTATAAACTGAAAATAACAAATAATACGTAATAAAAGCACATACATTTTAAATTAGAGCGTACATACTTAAACTTGAACGTACTTACATAAACATAGACGTACCATCATATAGTAAAACTTTCCATAAACATACTTGCATCATACATACGTGTACATACATAATCATCATCATTTTGCGTAGAGAAATGTTTCAAAGCAAGTGACCCATACATAAATGCGCCTGATCAGACTAAACCACAGTACTGAGCTGACAGGGATGTCCACTACCACATACATGAGATCCCCGATCATGCTTTACCGGGTGGATTGGTGCCTGGTCATGCTTTACCGCTTTCCAATCCTGATTTAAACCCGGTCATGCTTTATTGGGGTNTATATTTTAAATTCCAGAATGCCCGGTGCTCGGGTGGTAAGATGTTATAGCTCGAGCGCGCCCTTCTAGAAGGCCTGGAACTCGGGCAGTATTAAGCGGTTCCAACCTAAGCCTACACACGAAAATCTTAATAAAAACACATTTTTACATCGTTTGAGCAGTCACACAAAATGATCATAACTCACTCGTTTCTTGTCAAAAAATTACGAATTTATTGTCAAATCGAAGATATCAAATAGTAATATGTTTTATATGTTGAAATTTTTTCCAGAAAATCAATCAACAATGCACAGTAATAAAACTTACAGCAAACTCAATTTTTAAGATCTAAAAATCGTTTCAAAATCGATCTAACCATTTTTGCTCAAACTTTGCATAATATACATGGATTTTTACACACCATAAACATCAAAACATATAATATGATGAGATCGATGCAAAAACAAAAGAATATACATGCTTTTGATGATTTGAAACTTACAACACGACGATACCGAAGCGGAGAGATGCGAGGGCCGATCCGGGACGATTTGTGGCACGATTTCTTGAAGAAAAATGGACATTAATTTGCTGGAAAATTGAAGAGGAAGGGGGCGGCTGCTGCTTACTCTTAGAACCCTAAGTTTTACTGTGAAAAAAAATTGAAATGAAACAAAAGAAATGTGTGTGTGTGTGTGTGCAGAAGTTTGTGTGTGTGTGAGTTAATAGGGAAATTTTCTTAATTAATTAATTAATCATGTTTATTAAAATGTTAAACCAATTAACAAGTTAATAAAATTCAAATCCAATATTATTTTTACTTAAATCCCCTAATTTAAATAAAATACACAAGAAACAAATCTTTAAAAGTTTAAAAATCTTAAAATCATCTAATAATTAAATTAGGCTTTAAAAAATGATGAAAACTTCATAAATCATTTAAAATACTAAATTCTTGATTGAACAATAAAATACCTCATTTTCATAAATCGCCTAAATCGTCACCGATCTCTTTTACCGATCCCGCATCGAATATTCGTTTGAAATATAAAACTTAATAAAACATTTTAATGTGCATCAAATAAACATGTATTAATTTAAAATAATGCAAAGAAATCTATCATGCATCGTTAAAAATCATTTTAAAACTAAATAAATAATTTAGCAATTTAAATAAACGCACGGTTTTTACGTGTACTGATTTTGGGCTCTACAATTCCTCCCCCACTTAAATAAATTTCGTCCTCGAAATTAAATCTTACCAAACAACTCCGGGTAGCGGCTCCTCATATTTGCTTCGGCCTCCCAAGTGACCTCCTCCACTGATTGATTCCGCCACCAAACTTTGACCAAATTGGTCACTTTGTTCCGAAGTCCCCGCTGTCTGTCTAGGATTTGGACGGGTCTCTCTTCATACTTCGGCCAAATTCGGCGGTAGGGCTACACGATAAGTAAATGTCCCAACTCTGTCAAGAATTTCGAATGGTCCAATGAATCTCGGACTCAGCTTGCCTCTCTTCCCAAACATCATAACACCATTCATAGGTGCTATCTTCATGAATACGTGATCTCCTACGGAAAATTCGAGATCTCTCTTTCTCTTTCTCTGGGATCCCGTGCAATCGGACTATCTCCCTGATATAGAGCTCTGCATACTGAGTCATGGAAAAAGTCATCTTCACGGGTAAGAAATGTGCTGACTTAGTAAGTCGATCCACTATTACCCAAATGGCATTGGATCCTCTGACTGACCTCAGCAAACCAACAACAAAATCCATGGTGATATTCTCCCATTTCCACTCGGGGATAGTGAGAGGCTTAAGCATTCCTGCTGAATTCTGATGCTCTGCTTTCACTTGCTGACAAGTGAGACATTCTTATACAAATCGACGGATGTCGTGCTTCATACCTGTCCACCACTACAGCATCTGCAAATCCTTGAACATCTTGGTACCCCTTGGATGAACGGAATACGGAGATGCATGTGCCTATGTCGGAATGTCCTCTCTGATCGAATCAACACTAGGCACCCACATCTTTCCTCTGTACTTCACAATACCATCGGACATTGTGTAGGGTACACTGCCCTTGGCCTCATCCTTCAGTCTCCATTTCTGTAACTACATATCCAAAGGCTGATTTCTATAGATTCGATCTAGCAAAGAAGACTAGACTGTCAGATTAGACAGCTTAGGATTTTGCCCTTAGGATAAATGTGGGGACCCGGGCTCTAACTCAATTATCTTTGGGATTAAATGGATCTTTGCTAGAAAATGTGGGTCAAAAATTTGCTTTTAACATAACGCACATACATAAAATTTGTTTCATTTCATTAAAAGCAATTACATATTTCGTTTCGTTCATACAATCAAACTAGTGTTTAAAAGTATTAATACATGTCTAATACAACAACTAGTTTCTTCTGCTACGCCCGTGATCACCACGCTCTCACCTCTCAATCATCCTCGTCTCGACCCTGATCCTGCCCCACCTGTTGTTATGCACACATACAGACCCAACAATAGCCGGAAACTCCGGTGAGAACAATCCCAGTATAAAACATGTATACATGCATGTCATGCAATTAAATACAAAATCATAACACATAAATCAGTAATTATGACACACTAGTGAATACAGATAAAACTCTTCGACTCTTATTCTTTGACTCGACTCATATCTAAGTCTATGGATCCCGGTGTGAATAAGACGTAACAAGTCTCCCACCTACTCTCCCAATCGTGGTGGCGGTACGTCTTATTTCTAGACTTCGGTCCTGTCTGTATCGAGTGTCTACAATCGGAAGAAATCTGCTCCTACGCGTCGATATCACCGAACGTCTAGCTTGGCAAGTCTGCCAATGACTCTCCTATCTTAAGTGCTTGAATATAAATCTATAAACAAAGCATCAACATATAAAAAAATAACAATCTAGAATGTGATTTTTGGGAAACTCAAATCAGATCTAATTCGAGTTATATCTTCCCGAATCAACATGAATTATACCTTCTTGTCGTATAATCTTTGTCCTAGTTGAAGTCTCGATGTCGAATCTGTCAATATCAAATCTGAAATGACAATGTATAGATATAATCTATCAAGACACAACTCAAAGAAAGTCTTGTACAAATCATTAATCAATCTCGATACAATTCAACGGCATAACGGCGTAGTTTCTCGATAATAATCAACTCAAATATCAATACTCAATAGAAATACTCATAATTCTTATCAACATCAATTCATAAGACTGAATTCTGCACCATCTCAACTCAATATATATGCTGGAAAACTCATAACAATCACATATGGTATAAATTTCTCGATTCGTTTACGTTTCTACGATGTCAATAATCTCAAGAACCCATAATTACAAGCATATCAGATTTTCCCCAACATGTAAACTCCCAAACATGCTGAAATGTAAAGACACTTACATCCTTACGAAGCTATCGAAGAGAGGAGCACAAATCTAGTCTCGGATCGAAAATCGGATGATCGGCTTGTGTGAAATCAATTTCTTAAGCTTTAAGAAAATGTGAGAGTTCTCCCATGGATTCCTTCGGTGGTCTCATTCTGAATGAAGGGAGAATGGGAGATTACATGTTATATGCATGGCAAGGACACATGTTTTATTTTACACTTAACACGTTGCACCGCGGGT
Source organism: Primulina huaijiensis (assembly GCF_012295235.1). Classification (NCBI taxonomy): domain Eukaryota; kingdom Viridiplantae; phylum Streptophyta; class Magnoliopsida; order Lamiales; family Gesneriaceae; genus Primulina; species Primulina huaijiensis. The sequence continues at coordinate 11,392,927 of NC_133312.1, forward strand.
GCGCTCACTTCTGACCGCGGGTGCACTTAGCTCACAGCATCCCCATCTAAAAATTCAGAAACAGCGACCGCGGGTGCAGTCCCTTTTTCACCGCGGGTGCGGTGACCCTACTGTAATTCTTCACATTTCATGAGTTACAACCGCGGGTGCGGCATGTCTTGGACCGCGGGTGCTGTAAGGCCCGAGATTTTATCATTTTAATCCTAGATTATTTAATTTATGAATTTTGGAATGTTGAGTTATATTCCATGGGTTTACAATTCCATAGGATTGAAATTAAATTAAAAGATTGAGCGGGGGCCGTTTTGCAAGTAGTGAAAAGTTGAGGGACTAAAGTGCAAATATTGGAAGTTGAATGGGACACATTTCTTGCCATGCACTTCAGCGTGTAAACCATCTATCCAAATTCAGATTTCCAGTAACGAGTTGAGAGAACCATAGCCTAAACCCTCAAGCTTCTTCATGTGTTAGAAATTTGATTTTTCAAGTACCGGCGATCTAATTTTTTTTCCGAGCACAGTTCTGAGATCCTCTCGTCAAGAGCTACACAAGGACGTAAGTTTTATTATGTTCTATTATCATTTGAAATTATGATATTGGGGGAATTATTATTTGATCATTATATGGTGTTCTGGATATGTGAGATATCGTAGAATCGAAGTCCGATCGAAGAACAAGTTGAATTTGGAATTGTTATGATTTTTCAGATTATATTGAGTGAAATTGAATAGAATTGGATTATGGATTGATTACAGATGGTATTGGATATGGGTTATGAATTGTAGTTGATATCTGTTGATATTGTATTGACGGGTATACGAGATAGTGCCGTTATACCGTTGATTTGAATTAAATTCAGATTGATCAGAGTCAGTATTGAATTGGGACTGGAATGTTGATATTATTATTCTCAATATGTCCTTTCAGATTTACAGAGACATTCTTGAATTCAGAATTGATATTTCTTCAGACCGAGACTACGAACGAAAGGTATAAGTCAATGTCGAACCCGGGAGAATGACTCGAGTTAGATATAACTTGAGTTCCCTAAACCACATACTTATTGTTATTATATGCATTGATTTGAATTGATATGCTTGTTCTATTGATTTATAGAAAGCGTGATTAGACGATTGGTCTTGTGACAGAGGTGCCAGACGGTGATAGAGTAGCCACTGGCCCATTGCACATTGTCACAGAGGAGTTATTTGCGGAGGGGCCAAAGGCTTTGACGGATAGGTCAAGACACTAGATGTTTGGTTTATATCGATGTTTGATTAGGAGTGGATTTACTTCTATTACTGAGATTCGATATAGTATGCCAACGTCTAGAAACCGGGATCCCTAGACTAGGAATGAGTCTAGTCTGAGCTGTAGAGTCACGAGTTATTTACAGTTTTATATCGATTTATATTTTCAGATTCAATACATGTGATTGATATTTGTTTCATGCTTTTATATCGATTATATGATTGCATGTTTTGTTGATTTATACTGGGATGTATTTCTCACCGGAATTATCCGGCTGTTGTCGTGTTTGTATGTGTTCATGGCAACAGGTGGGACAGGATCGGGGTCAGGAAGAAGATGAGAGAGATCGAGATTAGAGAGGAGACTTCGGACTTTGATGTATATAGGGTTTGGAACACTTGACGTTTAGTTGTTACACCTTAGTTTGAGTTTAATGTTTGTTGTACAAGACTTGTACTATTATACTGATATGTATAATTAGATTGATTCCATTACGTTCCGCACTATATATAAAAAAAATTGTAGACCCATATTAATTACATTGATCCAATTATCCCAATGACGATTAAGAAGATGATTAGCGTCCGGGTCATCACAGGTGCGGTCTCTCTTGTAGTCAAAACTCTACTTTCTACCCTTATACCGTGGGTGCGGTAGGTATTGTTGTGCAGGTGCGGTCTCTTCTTCAAGCAACACTTCATCATTTAATTTTATCCACCTAAAATCTAGGGCATTACATTTCTCCCCCTCTTAGTTATGAGTTCGTCTTCGAACTCGCAGGTAATCAAGTAATGGTATATAAAAGAAGCAATATGATCAAAAGCCGAATAAAACTCACATCATGCGAATAGTTCTGGATATCTCTGTCTCATCTCTGATTCTGTTTCCCAAGTCGCTTCTTCAATGCCATGACGACTCCACTGAACTTTCACTAATGGAATAGTCTTCGTTCTGAGCTGTTTCTCTTTCCGATCAAGAATCTGAATCGGCTGCTCAACGTAACTCAAAGTCTGATCTAACTCGGCTTCTTCAGGCTGAAGGACATGAGAACTATCTGGCATATATCTACGCAACATTGATACATGGAAGACGTCATGTATCCCAGATAGAGATGGAGGAAGAGCAAGTTTATACGCACGATCGCCAATCTTTTCAAGAATCTCGTACGGACCAACGTATCGAGGAGACAACTTCCCACGCTTGCCAAATCTGACCACGCCTCTGAAAGGAGAAATCTTTAAGAATACTCTGTCTCCCTGCTCAAGTACTAACGGTCTACGTCTGATGTTCGCGTACTTCGCTTGTCTATCTTGTGTCGTCTTCATTCGCTTCTGAATTATCTTTACTTTTTCAGTCATCTCACGAATCATATCTGGCCCTAAGTTTGGTACCTCTGAGATGTCATCCCAATACAACAGAGATCTGCACTTCTTTCCGTATAAAGCTTCTAACGGTGCCATCTCGATGCTAGTCTGGTAGCTGTTGTTGTACGATAATTCACAAAGAGCTAGTGAATCTTGCCAACTAGTACCAAAATCTAGTACTACAGCTCTCAGCATATCTTCTAAAGTCTGGATAGTCCGCTCTGACTGTCCGNTGCCACCAGGATGAATACTGAACCGACTACAGTGCGCTTCTGACAGTATCTGTTGTTTCAAATCTGAAACATCTGGCACCACAAGACGGTTATTCACATACAAAGCATGATCATGTACCTGATACTCAGAAATATGTCCTGATCTGACCATATCAATCGACTTCTGAACATTCTGATCGGTTCTTTGTGCCTCTTTGATGCGAAAAATCAAATCTGGTTCACACTGAATAGTGGCAAGTCGCAACGGCCTACTATCTGTATCAAATGCTAATCCAGAAAAACAACAATCTTCTATCATATTCGAAACACCTATCGTCGACAAGGATAAGGAACATACCTTTCGACTCAAAGCATCCGCTGCTGCATTCGATTTCCCTGGATAGTATTTGATTTCACAATCGAAATCCTTCAATAAATCGAGCCATCTACGTTGTCTCATGTTCAATTGTGACTGCGAAAATAGATACTTCAGGCTTTTGTGATCAGAGTAGATCTCAAATTTCTCCCCATACAGATAGTGACGCCAGATCTTCAATGCAAAAACGATAGCCGCCAATTCAAGATCATGAATTGGGTATCGAGTCTCGTGTGGCTTCAACTGTCTCGAAGCGTATGCAATCACATGTCCTCGCTGCATAAGAATACATACTAAACCCCTGTGAGATGCATCGCAATATACAACGACATCACCCGTACCTGAAGGTATCGTCAGGACTGGAGCACTAGTCAATCTCTTCTTTAACTCTACGAAGCTCGACTCACATGCTTCTGACCACACCAATGGAGTATTCTTCTGTGTTAACTAGGTAATCAGTTTCGCAATACTGGAGAAATCTTTAATAAAACGTCGATAGTATCCTGCTAAACCCATGAAACTGCGCATCTCTGGCACAGAAGTCGGTCTCGGCCAACTGATCACAGCTTCCACTTTACTCGGATTAACAGAATTACCGTCCCCAGATATGATATGACCCAAGAAGACAACCTGTCTCAGCCAAAACTCACACTTTGACAATTTAGCATACAGTTGCTCATTTCTTAACATCTGCAACACAATTCTCAAATGTTCAGCATGATCAGTCTCATTTCTCGAGTAAACCAAAATATCATCTATGAAAACAATCACAAAATCATCTAGATACCTCTGAAATACACGGTTCATCAATCCCATAAACACCGCTGGCGCATTCGTTAAACCAAAAGGCATGACAATAAACTCATAATGTCCATACCTGGTTCGGAATGCTGTCTTCGGTATATCAACATCTCTAACTCTCAGCGGGTGATATCCAGATCTCAGATCGATCTTGGAATAGACAGGGGATCCCTGCAACTGATCAAACAAATCGTCGATACGAGGCAATGGGTACTTATTCTTTACTGTTGCCTTGTTCAGTTGCCGGTAATCGATACACAATCTCATCGAACCGTCTTTCTTTCGCACGAATAGCACTAGTGCGCCCCAAGGAGATACACTCGGTCTGATATATCCCTTGGCCAGCAAATCTTCAAGCTGTTCCTTCAATTCTTTCAACTCTATCGGTGCCATTCTATAAGGAGCTCGAGAAATAGGAACCGTACCTGGTACTAGATCGATGCTAAAATCTACCTCTCTAACTGGAGGCAATCCCGGAATCTCGTCGGGAAACACATCTGCAAACTCGCGAACCACTGGCACATCTGCCAAGGCTGGGCTCGATTTCAGTAAATCTACTGAATAGACCAGGAACCCTTCTGCTCCTTTCTGGAGTAATCGAGTCATAGACAATACTGAAATCAAAGGAATCCTAGCTCTAGACCCTTTGCCGTAGAACTTCCACTCTTCAGCCATCTCTGGTCTGAATCTAACAATCTTGTGGAAACAGTCTACTGTCGCTCTGTACTTGGTTAGCATGTCGATACTAATAATGCAATCAAAATCAGATAATCCAAGTACAATACAGTCTAAATCTATCTCATGCCCATCATACTGTAGTAAACATGATCTAACAGATGTCACTGATATCAACCTTGTCCCCAAAGGAGAAGAGATAGACACTACAGTAGACAACGACTCAATAGGCAATGCATGTGTCAATGCAAAACACTCAGATAAGAATGTATGTGATGCACCTGTGTCTATCAGAACATAAGCAGGATAACCGCAAAGCGAACAATTACCTGCTATCACGTCATCAGGGGCATCCTGAGCCTGCTCTTCTGTCAACGCAAACACTCGAGCCTACTAACTAGGAGGTTGGCTCACTGTCTTGCTACCTCTAGCTCTAGGCTGTGTCGATGTCGGGGCTGGCTGGAATGAATGAACAGATGACGCCTGCCTCTCTGGTTGAGGTACAGAGCTAGATGTTCCTACACTCTGAGGCTGCTGTGTACCTCTCTGTGGACAGACCCTGGCGAAGTGGCCCTACTGTTTGCAAATGTTGCAGCGGCCCATCACGCCCTGACACTGCTCGGTGGCATGTCTACCTCCACAGGAACTACAGTAAACCCCTGTATACTCTGATCTCTGGCCCGACCCTGTCTGTCTCGGCCCACTGGAGCTCGACGAACTGCTCCGTGATTTCTTGAACTGCTTCCCCTTCACTTTCAAACTGTCTTTTCTCCCCCTGCTGCTACCACCACTCTCGAATCTGGGAGGTGGTTGCTGATACTGACCCGAGAGCTGGGGTGGTCTAGGAGTCGGAGTGGTATAAGAAGTGCTTCGTTGCCTAAGCAACCCGGCTTCTGCTCCCTTCGCCCTGTTAAAGGCATCAGAAAAATTGTTGGGTCGTCCCGTGTTCACCAAGGTGAATATCTCAAGATTTAGGCCATTGATAAACTGATCCGCAACGGCCTCGTCATTCCCAGCAATGTGGGGAGCAAATCGGAGCAAGGTGGAGAACTTAGCGACATATTCTTCGATGTTCAGCTGTCCCTGTCTCAGGCTGGAAAATTCAGCACCTTTGTCCTTTCGATAGGAGACGGGAAAGAATCGCTGATAGAACTCTATCTTGAACACCTTCCAAGTGACCTCTGTACCACGATGCTCCAAGGCCCTCTTTGTGGAAAGCCACCAATTCTTGGCAACTTGTTGCAGTTGATGCCCAAGCAGTTTAACTCGTCGTTCATCGGTGTAGTCAAGAGACTCAAATAACATCTCGATGTCATCTAACCAGCTTTCACACTCAACTGAATTCTCTGTGCCCTTCAGTGTAGGCGGTCGGAACGACTGAAACCGCTTTAACAAGGTCTCCATCGGTGTAGCGGTCACATCCATCGGATCATTGGAAGTACTGCCCTGTTCTGGTGCCCGACCTGCTACTGGTTGCGGTACTTGTCGAGGAGGCATATCTGATTATCTAACGGATTAGTACACAATCTATACAGTCTGTCTCAGTCCTCCTCTGATCATATACCTCTGATTCAGAATCGGTTCTGATTCAGTCTTTGCAATTACATGCTGTAAGCAACTCAGATAACAAGACAATATGTAATAGGGAAAGCAATAAATCATGCTAGTACAACAAAAGCAAGGAGGACGACGCAATCTACCCCGTTTATTCTATTCTATCTCAGTCTAAAGGATCTATCGCTCTGATACCACTTGTTGTGGGGACCCGGGCTCTAACTCAATTATCTTTGAGATTAAATGGATCTTTGCTAGAAAATGTGGGTCAAAAATTTGTTTTTAACATAACGCACATACATATAATTTATTTCATTTCATTAAAAGCAATTACATATTTCGTTTCGTTCATACAATCAAATTAGTGTTTAAAAGTATTAATAAATGTCTAATACAACAACTAGTTTCTTCTGCAACGTCCGTGATCACCACGCTATCACCTCTCAATCATCCTCGTCTCGACCCTGATCCTGCCCCACCTGTTGTTATGCACACATACAGACACAACAACAGCCGAAAACTCCGGTGAGAACAATCCCAGTATAAAACATGTATACATGCATGTCATGCAATTAAATACAAAATCATAACACATAAATCAGTAATTATGACACACTAGTGAATACAGACAAAACTCTTCGACTCTTATTCTTTGACTCGACTCATATCTAAGTCTAGGGTTCCCGGTGTGAATAAGACGTAACAAGTCTCCCACCTACTCTCCCAATCGTGGTGGCGGTACATCTTATTCCTAGACTTCGGTCCTGTCTGTATCGAGTGTCTACAATCGGAGGAAATATGCTCCTATGCGTCGACATCACCGAACGTCTAGCTTGGCAAGTCTGCCAATGACTCTCCTATCTTAAATGCTTGAATATAAATCTATAAACAAAGCATCAACATATAAAAAAATAACAATCTAGTATCTGATTTTTGGGAAACTCAAATCAGATCTAATTCGAGTTATATCTTCCCGAATCAACATGAATTATACCTTCTTGTCGTATAATCTTTGTCGTAGTTGAAGTCTCGATGTCGAATCTGTCAATATCAAATCTGAAATGACAATGTATAGATATAATCTATCAAGACACAACTCAAAGCAAGTCTTGTACAAATCATTAATCAATCTCGATACAATTCAACGGCATAACGGCGTAGTTTCTCGATACTAATCAACTTAAATATCAATACTCAATAGAAATACTCATAATTCTTATCAACATCAATTCATAATACTGAATTCTGCACCATCTCAACTTAATATATATGCTGGAAAACTCATAACAATCACATATGGTATCACTTTCTCGATTCGTTTACGTTTCTACGATGCCAATAATCTCAAGAACCCATAATTACAAGCATATCAGAATTTCCCCAACATGTAAACTCCCAAACATGCTGAAATGTAAAGACACTTACATCCTTACGAAGCTATCGAAGAGAGGAGCACAAATCTAGTCTCGGATCGAAAATCGAATGATCGGCTTGTGTGAAATCAATTTCTTAAGCTTTAAGAAAATGTGAGAGTTCTCCCATGGATTCCTTCGGTGGTCTCATTCTGAATAAAGGGAGAATGGCAGATTACATGTTATATGCATGGCAAGGACACATGTTTTATTTTTCACTTAACACGTTGCACCGCGGGTGCGCTCACTTCTGACCGCGGGTGCACTTAGCTCACGGCATCCCCATCTAAAAATTCAGAAACAGCGCGCGGTCCCTTTTTCACCGCGGGTGCGGTGACCCTACTGTAATTCTTCACATTTCATGAGTTACAACCGCGGGTGCGGTATGTCTTGGACCGCGGGTGCGGTCTCTCTTGTAGTCAAAACTCTACTTTCTGCCCTTATCCCGCGGGTGCGGTAGGTATTGCTGTGCAGGTGCGGTCTCTTCTTCTAGCAACACTTCATCATTTCATTTTATCCACCTAAAATCTAGGGCATTACAATAAACTTCCAGGCCAAACCTCTGAATCTCTGACTGAAGAGATCTCTTCGCTGACCAGCTGTGCTACGACTGCAAATTTTCTACTCAAAGCATCTGCCACAACATTAGCTTTCCCTGGATGGTTGCTAATTTCACAATCATAGTCTTTCATTAACTCCAGCCACCGTCATTGTGTCATGTTTAGCTCTTTCTGCGTGAAGAAATACTTGAGAATCTTGTGATCAGTGAATATCTGGCATTTCTCATCGTACAAATAATGTTTTCATATCTTCAACGCAAAGACAATGGCAGCTAAATCGAGATCATGAGTAGGGTAGTTCTTCTCATGCACTTTCAACTGTCTGGAGGCATAAGCTATAACCCGACCGTGCTGCATCAATATTTCGCCTAACACGAGCTTAGAAGCATCGATATATAGCACAAAATTGCCTTGCGTTGCTGGCATGACTAACATTGGCGCTGTGATAAGAGCTTGCTTCAAAGTATCAAAGCTCTTCTGACATCCTTAACTCCATACAAATTTAGCATTCTTCTTAGTCAATGAAGTGAGTGGCACTGCAATCGAGGAAAACTTCTAAATAAATTTCCTGTAGTAGCCTGCCAAGACTAGGAAACTGCGGATCTCTGACGCATTCTTCGGCTCAACCCATTCCTTTGCTGCTGCCACCTTAGTTGGATCCACCTCGATGCCACTGCTAGATATTATATGACTCAAAAATGCTACTTTCTCTAACCAGAATTCACACTTACTGAATTTTACGAACAGCTTGTGACTCTGCAAGACTTGTAAAACTAAACCCAAATGCTGACTGTGCTCCTCATGGCTCTTCGAGTAGATAAGAATGTCGTAAACGAACACCATGACGAACTGATCTAGGTAGGGCTGAAATACTCGATTCATCAGGTCCATAAAAATTGATGGAGCATTCGTTAGTCGAAATGGAATTACTAAGAACTCTTAGTGTCCATATCTTGATTTGAAGGCTGTCCTAAGAACATATGCATCTTTTACCTTTAGTTGTTGATACCCAGATCGTAGATCTTTCTTAGAGAACACTGTAGCTCCCTGTACCTGATTGAATAAGTCATCGATCCTTAGTAATGGATATTTGTTCTTGATCGTTACCTTGTTCAGTTCTCGGTAATCGATACACAACCTCAAGCTCCCATCTTTCTTCTTTACGAAGAGGACTGGTGCGCTCCATGGTGAAAAACTAGGGTGGATGAACTCTAGGAGTTCCTTGATTTGCTGTTTGAGCTCTAACATCTCAGCTAGAGTTAAACGGTACGGTGCCTTAGTGATTGGCACAATGCCTGGCACAAGGTCAATGGCGAACTCCACCTCTCTTTCTGGTGGAAGGCCTGTGACGTCATCAGGAAAAACTTCAGGAAAATCTCTGACTACTAGTACATCAGATATCGAAGGAGAGGGTATGTCAGGTGCCGAAATAATACTGGCAAAGAAAGCCTGACACCCCTTATGAATAAGTCTTCGTGCCTACATGGAAAAAATCATGCGAGGAAAACTCCTCCATCTGTCTGGCTCAAAAAGAAACTGCTCCATGCCCAACGGTCTTACCAACACTTAACTTTTTGGAAAGTCAATCAGAACTCTGTTCTTCGTCAGCCAGTCCATTCCCAAGATAATATCAAACTCTGGAATCGACAACACAATCAGATCGGCATACTCTAGGTGGCCCTGTAGTTCAAGATCAATGTCTCTGTCCACGCTAGTAGCTTATAACTCTTCCCCTGATGGGACTATCACTGAATAGTTCATGTTGAGTCCAGTGGACTTGACATCCAGATGATTAGCGAACGTCTCCGAGATAAAATAGTGAGTGGCCCCAGAATTTATCAAAGCCTTCGTGGTCACTCTTTTTATGAAGATAATTCCTGAGAGATTTTAGCACAACACAAAAACTTACACCCCAAAATACTAATCTTAACCTCATGCACAATTGGAAATTTCTATCCCAAGTCACCAAAAATATGGAACAACACACTAATAATCCCAAATCAAATTCAAAAAATGCATGACAAAAATAATACGGTTCTGAACTAAATAAGTTACCAGTCAACAGGATCGTGTCTGGGTTCGCCTCCTCTACCTGCATGGCGAACACTCTCCCCTGGGTCGGCTGCCTCCACTGCGGGCAGTCTTTCAGCATGTGATCGCTGGCTTCACATTTGAAGCATTTTCCTGATCCCCATAAACACTGTCCCGCTAGCTGGCGGTTGCACTTCGGGCACGGGCACACCGGGTACTCACCAGGCCTCTAAGGAGCCTTCTACTGAGGAATAGGACCCTTGCCTTTCGGTGGTCCCTGAAACGGCCTCTTCCCCTGCAGCCCCTGGAAAGGCCTCTTAAACTGCTGCTGAAGTGCCTGATAGGTCCTCTTGCTCTGTCTGTCTCTCTCAATATCTTTCTGATCCTGCTCTGCTGCCAAAGCTCTCGACACGACGATAGCATAGGTGGTAAGACCAGCAACTCTCACATCACGACGCAAGATCGGCCGCAAACAATTAATAAAATGACACAGCTTTTCCCGGGCATCATTTGCAATGAGGGGCACAAAGTGACACCCCTTCTCAAATTTTCTGACAAATTCTGCCATGCTGTTGTTTCCCTGTCGCAACATCATGAACTCCCTGCTCAGACGGGAGCGTACTTTTTTAGTGAAGTGCTTGGAGTAAAAGACTTCCTTGAAACCAGTCCAAGTCAGTGTTTGCAAGTTCACTGACAAATATGCGCTCTCCCACCACAATCTGGCGTCTCTTGTCAGCAGAAAAATGGCACACCTGACCTTGTCTTCATCCTGCAGCTCCATGAAAGCAAAAATTACCTCGATGAACTTAATCCATCCCTCAGCTATCATCGGGTCAGTAGTCCCCGAAAATTCCTTCGGGTCCATCCTCCTGAACCTATCATAAACCGCCTCTGGTCTAAGCCTCGCCCCTGTATATACGGCAGCATGGTTCCCCGAAAACTATGCGAAGAACTGAGTCATCCCTGCAAGCATCTGAGCCTGTATATCTGGGGGTGGACGAGGAGGAGTGGCCCTCTCCCCATCTTGAGCTTCTCTATTCTCATCCCTTGCTCCACAGGAAACCATACGTCTAGGAGGCATACTGCTCCAATATTTACCCAACACGTAAACCCAACATGCATGAACATAATATCTATATCATAAGATGCACTAATTCGAGCTTAAAACATGTACATGCTGAAATCATGACTTGATGCTTACTACATAAAAGAGTTTAAAACTTTAAAACATACGGACTTGAGGTGTGACTTCGTGAGCTTCTCGCAACTGTCAGTAGGTATAACCCTTTACAAGAACCTGGCTCTAATACCAACTGTCACGTACCGTATTTTGACCTACTTAAAATTTGTGGAAAAATAAAAATTTTCTTAAATAAAAATTTTCTTAAATAAAAAATAATATTTCAAATCGCGATAAAAATAAACTGCTTGTCTAAAATATTTGAATTAAAAACGATTACAAGTAGCCAAAAAAGTACTCGTTTAAACATCTTGAAATAGATTCATAAATAAGAGTAACTAAATTAACATGCTTCAAAATTCTTGAAAACAAAGACGGTCCTCGGGTTTAGCCTCCGCGCAGTCCAAGCCGACTCACTGGCTCCTACCTCTCGCCTCCTCAAACTCATCTATCAAGTCTAGTGAGTCTAATGACTCAACATGTATAAACTGAGAATAACAAATAATACGTAATAAAACCACATGCATTTTAAAGTAGAACGTACATACTTAAAATTGAACGTACTTACATAAACATAGACGTGCCATCATCTCGTAAAACCTTTTATATTAATGCGCCTGATCAGACTAACCCACAATACTGGGTTGGTAGGAATGTCCACTACCATATACATGAGATCCTTGGTCATGCTTTACCGGATGGATTGGTCCTTGGTAATGCTTTACCGCTTTCCAATCTTGATCTAAACCCGGTCATGCTTTACCGGGGTAGAGAGGTCCTCGGCCGCGTTCACCAGCTTCCAAACCCTTTCATATTTGGTCACAAGACATTTCTCATACGTCAAAAACATAAACATTTTCTTTTGCACGTCGAACATACTTACTTGGCGTTGAGGGATTCGTTGGATACCGCTTGAACGACTATTGCACCTTCTAAAATATTTATTTTAAATTCCAGAATGCCCGCTCCGGCGGTAATATCTTACCGCTCTAGCGCTCCTGTCCAGAAGGCATGGCGTTCGAGCGATAAAATCTTACCGCTCAGGCGCCGCCCATTAAGCGGTTCCCAACCAAGCTTGCACACGAAAATCTTAACTGTTGGAACTTTTCAAGTTCGCAAACTTGATTTTGTTGTTAACAAAACTTTTTATTTTGTGTTACTAATAATCTACCTTAGTGTGCAGAAGCTAGTATCAGTCACGAGCTGTTTACATCTCAAACTGAAGACCCAACTGATCGCACAAACTGAATCAGTCTAACTGTTACATCAATGGAGCAGTCCATCTGATTGTCCAGTTGATAGGTGGTTCAGCAGGAGAACCTCAGAAGCCTGGCCAGCTGAAGGAATGTTCAACTGATGAAGAAACCCAGTTGATCAGTTCAACTGAACGAGAGTGAAATCAGTTCAACTGACGAGTTAACTGATTTCACCAGCCCAACTGAAGATCAGTTCAGCTGACTAGTTCGAAGCATCAGTCAGAATCCTTCAGTTGTAGATCAAGACAAGTTCTTTCTACTGGATTCCAGCTATACACAAAGGTAAAAAGTGATTGTCCAGTCAAAGGACAATAATGGATGTTGCATCAGAACATTAAAGACAAAACGTTTCAGAAGGGCAATCGGAAAGTCGAGGCACAAAGTCCAAGAAACGAATTCAAGATGCAATGGATACAATAATTGAGTCTCAATGTACGATCAGTTTTCCCGACTATATAAAGAGAAGATCAGTGAAGACTCAATATACAGAGATAAGAAGTTTCAACGCAAACACGAGAGAAAAGAAAGGGCACGCACATTGCAAATCAGCTTTCAGAAGCAATCAGCCCAAAGGGACACTTCAACGTGTTATCAGCTTAGTGTAGAAACTTATCTCTCTCAGTGCGTGAGAACATCCTTGTTCAGTTCTCACACACAAACACTCTCACCACCACTCAAATACAGTCTTGCACAAAGACGTTAAACTTGTGTAAGTAGTCTTTGACATATAGATGTTATAGAAGTGTTGGCTGGAAGGTGCTGCCTTCAGTCGTAGCTAGGAGTTCAGTTTAGGCAGTAGTGTAAGTCCTAGCTGAGTGGGTTTGTACAATTAGTTGTACAAATTGAAGTCTTTTTGTAGAGCCCAAAATCCAGTACACGTAAAACTCATGCACTTATTTAATTGTTAATTCATTTATTTTAATTTAAAAATTAGATTTAGCCATGAATGACTTATTTAAATGCATTATTTTAAATTAATCACGTTTATGTTATGCACGTTAAAATATTTTTCTCGAGTTTCTTGTTTCAGGCGATTATTCGAGACGGGATCGAGGAAAAGAGACAGGCGACGCTTGTGGCAATTTTAAATGTGGTATTTATTTTAAGTTAAGAGTTGGGGCGTTTTAGTTAATTTATTAAGTTTCAGCATTTTAAAAGCCTAAATTATTTATTTAAGTGATTTTAGGATTTTAAAACATTTAGAGTTGAGCATTTATGCATTTTATTTAAATTAGGGGATTTTGTTGGAGTGTGTAGTAATTTACTATTTTGATTAACTTGTTAATTGAGTTAATATTTTAAATTAGCTTGTAATTAGTAATTAAACTAAATTTTCTCCTAATTATCACTAAACACACGCACACACCCTCTAACACACACACACACACTTCATTGTCCACTTTCATAATTTTTAAAAGAGAAAACCTAGGGTTCTAAAAGCTATAGAGGCCGCCCCCCTTTTCTGTTTTTTCTACGTCGATCATGTCATAGTATGCGTTGCAATGTATTTTGTATAAAAACCATGTGAATGTTGTGTAGAAGTTTGAGCAATTATGTTTAGATCACTTTTGAAACCATTTTTGGATGTAAAACCACGTTTTTGTTGTTTTTTAAATACTGCGATTTTTCGGTCGTGATTTTATGAAAACGTTCAACATATGAAACACAGAACTTTTTGATACCTTCAATTTGATATAAAAATCGAAATATTTGGATACAAAATGAGAGAGTTACTGTGATTTTCGTGGGACTGCTCAAACTGCTTTTCTTAAAATTATGCTATTGATGTGTTCTTGAAGTTTATTTGTTGCAGGCTTCGTTGGGAACCGTCGGGTGACCGCTGCTGTGTTTAGGTATATGGAATATGAGTTTGAGATGAGTTTTTATGTTTTGTTTTGTGTCGATAGTCGTTGATTGCATTAAAAGTTGTAGGAATCGTTTGTTGTCAACGTGTCACATTCAAAAGTTGTGTTGCGTTGTTCGTGGCGTATCCCTGCTTTTGGCCATCAGCTGAGATTTGAATCACTGCATTAGAGTCATAAGATGTGTCTCGTTACATCGGTTGATTCGTTGGAGCATTATTTTTCAAATTGCATCAAAAATGGGTTATTTTAATTGCTAGTGTGCACGCCGCAGCGCTCCCCGACCTGCGGAAGTCTAGCGCCGAGGCACTGCCTTTGTGGTGCCACAGCGCTAGACTTGCGGCCCTATAGCACCGCGGCGCTGCAGCGCAGTAAGACCAGCGACTAGGCACTTGAGCATGACTTTTAAACCACTATTTTAGGCTCATGTCTTCTATGTTTTGGGAAATGTTCACACATCATTTTAGGATTTGTTTCGAGAGTTGACGTCATGGTTTAGTACAATGATTAAAAGAGGTCGATTCCCGAGCTATTTAGAACGTCATAAAAAAATTTTCATTTTGGGTGGTGAGCACGATTGTTATGTCTAAGTATGGAAATTAAGTGTTTGAAATCTTGTTAGTATGTGCAGCAGTGGCCCCAAGCGAGATCCAACGAATCCCTCAACACCAAGTAAGTATGTTCGTCGTGCAAAGAAAATATTTTCAAGTTTTGAGGTATGCTAAATGTCTTGTGACCAAACTATGTATGGGGTTGGAAAGCAGTAAAGTATGACCAGGGACCAACCCACCCCGTTAAAGCATGAACGAGTTTAGATCAGGATTGGAAAGCGTTAAATCATGAACGGGAACCAATCCACCTGTTAAAGCATGAATGGGGATCTCATGTATGTGGCAGTGGATTCGTCCCTGTCAGCCCAATACTGTGGTTTAGTCAGATCAGGCGATTTATGTTATGGGTCACTTTCTTTGAAACATGCCTCTACGCAAAATGATGAAGTTATGTATGTACAAGTATGCAAGCATGTTTACGAAAATTTTTCACGTTATGGCACGTCTATGTTATGTATGTATGTTCAAGTTTAATGGAAAGTTCAAGTTTCACGTATGTACGCTCTATTTTGAAATTTGCATGTGGTTTTATTACGTGCTACTCGTTACTTCCATTTTATACGTGTTGAGTCTTTAGACTCACTAGACTTGATCGATGTAGGTGAGGAGTATGTTGATGAGGCTAGGGGTGGGGACCAAGGAGCTGGCTTGGACTGAGCGGGAGGCTAAACCCGAGGACCGCCATGTTTTCAGTTTTATGAAATGATCAAAATACTCCGATTTATTTTATTGGTTATGAGATTTTAATCAGATACTTTTGGCAAATTTTATTTTTAGATCTTTTGTTGCAACCATTTTTGAGACCTACAGTTTATTTTATCGAATTTTGAAGGTTGACGACTTGTTTAAGAAAATTTTTAATTTTTCCGCAAATTATAAGTAGTGAAAAGTACCATACGTTACAGTTGGTATCAGAGAGGTGTTCTTATAAAGGGTTATGCCTACTGTCAGTTGCGAGAAGCTTACGAAGTCACACCTCAAGTCTGTAAGTTTTAAATTATGTTATGTAGTAAGCATTAAGTCATGATTTCAGCATGTTCATGTTTAAATTCAAATTACGTGCATCATATGCTATCGTTATTATGTTCATGCACGTTGGGTTTACGTGTTGGGTAAATCTTGGAACAGTATGCCTCCTTGACGTATGGTTAACCGTGAAGCTAGGGATGTGGAAAGAGAGGCTTGGAATAAGGAGAAGGTCACTCCTCCTCGTCCACCTCCGGATATGCAGGCTCAGATGCTTGCAGGGATGACGCAGTTCTTCGAGAATTTTGCGGGGAACCAGGCTGCAGCGAATGCAGAGGAGAGGCCCAAACCAGAGGCAGTCTATGAAAGATTTAGGAGAATGAACCCAGAGGAGTTTTCGTGGACCACTGACCCGATGATAGCGGAGGGATGGATTAAGTCCATCGATGTAATTTTTGATTTTATGGAGCTGACAGATGAAGATGGGGTCAGGTGTGCCACGTTCTTTCTGACAGGGGACGCCAGGCTACGGTGGGAGAGTGAGTCAGTGTCAGTGAATCTGCGAACACTGACTTGGGATGGTTTCAAGGAGGTTATCTACTCTAAGTACTTTACCGAGGAAGTACGCTCTCGCCTTACTAGGGAATTCATGGCGCTACGGCAAGGAGACAACAGCGTAGCAGAGTTCGTGCGAAAGTTTGAAAGGGGGTGTTACTTTGTGCCCCTAATAGCTAATGATGCCCGGGAGAAGCTGAGGCATTTTATGGATGGTTTACGGCCGATCTTGCGCCGTGATGTCCGAGTTGCTGGTCCTATTAATTATGCAGTTGCCGTGTCTAGAGCTTTGGCGGCAGAACAGGATCAGCGGGATATCGAGAATGACATACAGGGCAAGAGGCCCTATAAGGCTCCACAGCAGCCGCAACAGCATCAGCAGCGACCCCCATTTAAGAAGCCTTACCAGGGGCAGCAAGGGAAGAAGCCTTATCAAGGACCATCGAAAGACAAGGGTCCTATTCAGCAGCAGAAGGCGCCACAGAGGCCAGGTGAACACCCGGTGTGCCCGAAGTGCAACCACCAGCACCCGGGGCAATATTTATATGGGTCAGGCAAGTGCTTTAAATGTGGAGCTAGTGACCACATGTTGAAAGAGTGCCCACAGTGGAGGCAGCCAACTCAGGGCAGAGTGTTCGCCATGCATGCTCAGGAGGCGAACCCAGACTCGACATTGTTGACAGATAACCTGTTTAATTCAGCAGTATTAAATTTTCACTTTGCACATTGGCATTTGAATTGGGACTAGTAGAGTTTTAGTTGTTATTTGGTGTCTTTCATTGCATAATGAAATATTAGAACTTTTGGGATATAAGTTGTGTCGTGCTAACGTCTCTCAGGAAATATTTTCATAAAGAGATTAGCCACGAAGGCTCTGATAGATTCGGAGGCCACTCACTCCTTTATCTCGGAGACATTTGCTAATCATTTGGACATTAAGTCCATCGACCTCGACGTGAACTATTCAGTGACAGTCCCATCAGGGAATGAACTATTAGCTACTAGTGTGGTCAGGGATATTGATCTAGAACTACAGGGCCACCTAGTGTATGCCGACCTGATAGTATTGCCGATGCTAGAATTTGACATTATCTTGGGAATGGACTGGCTGACGAAGGACAGAGTTCTCATCGATTTCCAGAAAAGATCAGTGTTAGTAAGACCTTCGGGTATGCAGCAGTTTCTCTTTGAGCCAGATAGATGGAGAAGTTTCCCTCGCATGATCTCCTGTATGCAGGCACGAAGACTGATTTCCAAGATGTGTCAGGCTTTCTTAGCCAGCATCATTTCGACACCTGATGCGCCCACTCCATCTATATCAGATGTGCCGGTAGTCAGAGACTTCCCAGACGTCTTTCCAGACAATGTTACAGGTCTTCCACCAGAGCGAGAAGTGGAGTTTGCAATTGATCTTATGCCAGGCACTGTGCCAATCTATAAGGCACCGTACCGATTAGCCCCGCTGAGATGCTAGAACTCAAACAGCAGATTCAGGAGCTTCTGGACAAGGAATTTATTCCACCTAGTTTCTCGCCATGGGGCGCGCCAGTGCTTTTTGTAAAGAAGAAAGATGGGAGAATGAGGTTGTGTATAGATTACCGAGAATTGAACAAGGTAATGATCAAGAATAAATACCCATTACCAAGGATCGAGGACTTGTTCGATCAGTTGCAGGGAGCTTCAGTGTTCTCTAAGATAGATCTTCGATCAGGGTATCACCAGCTGAAGGTGAAAGATGCAAATGTTCACAAGACAGCCTGCAGGACCAGGTATGGGCATTACGAGTTCTTAGTGATGTCGTTTGGACTGACGAATACTCCAGCGATTTTCATGGACCTCATAAACCTGGTATTTCAGCCTTACCTTGATCAGTTCGTCATAGTATTCATTGACGATATTCTTATTTACTCGAAGAGTCATGAGGAGCACAGCCAACATTTGAGGACAGTTTTACAGACCCTGCAGAGTCGCAAGTTATTTGCGAAGTTCAGTAAGTGTGAATTCTGGTTGGAGAAGGTAGCGTTTTTGGGGCATATAGTGTCCAGCAGTGGTATTGAGGTAGACCCAGCAAAGGTGGCAGCTGTAAAGGAAAGGGTTGAGCCAAGATTGCATCAGAGATCCGCAGTTTCTTAGGCTTAGCCGGTTACTACCGTAAGTTTATTCAGGGGTTTTTGTCGATAGTAGTGCCGCTCACTTCACTGACAAAGAAGAATGCAAAATTCGTGTGGAGTGATGAATGTCAGAAGAGCTTTGACACTTTGAAGCAAGATCTTATTTCAGCGCCGGTGTTAGCCATGCCATCAGGGCAAGGGAACTTCGTGTTATACACCAATGCATCTAAGCTCGTATTAGGCGCAGTTTTGATGCAGCATGGTAGGGTGATAGCTTATGCTTCCAGGCAGTTGAAAGTGCACAAGAAGAACTACCTGACTAACGATCTTGAATTAGCTGCAGTAGTCTTTGCGTTGAAGATTTGGAGACACTACTTGTATGGTGAGAAATGCCAGATATTCACTGATCACAAGAGTCTCAAGTATTTCTTCACGTGAAAGGAGTTGAATATGAGACAGAGGCGATGGTTGGAATTGGTAAAAGACTATGATTGCGAAATTAGCTACCATCCAGGGAAAGCTAACGTTGTGGCAGATGCCTTGAGCCGAAAAATTGCAGCCATATCACAGATATCATTACAGAGACCTCTTCAGTCTGAGATTCAGAGGTTTGGGCTAGAGGTTTATCGCAAGGGCAGAGCTCTGGGGCTGTCTAATCTGACAGTCAAATCCGATTTGCTAGACCGAATCCGTAGGGGACAGCCTTCAGATGAGTAGTTGCAGAAATGGAGATTGAAGGATGAAGCCAAGGGCAGTGTACTCTACACAGTGTCTGATGGTATCGTGAGGTACAGAGGTAGAATGTGGGTGCCTTGTGTTGATTCGATCAGAGAAGATATCTTGTCAGAGGCACATGCATCTCCGTATTCTATTCATCCAGGAGGTCCCAAGATGTATAAGGATTTGCAGGTTCTGTATTGGTGGCCAAGCATGAAGAGAGACGTCCGTCGTTGCGTATCAAAATGTCTCACTTGCCAACAGGTGAAGGCAGAACATCAGAGGCCCGCAGGAATGCTTAAGCCACTCCCTATCCCTGAGTGGAAATGGGAGAATATTACCATGGACTTCTTCGTTGGTTTACCAAAGGCAGTCAGAAGCTTTAATTCCATTTGGGTCATAGTGGATCGACTTGCTAAGTCAGCGCATTTCTTGCCAATGAAGACGACTTTCTCCATGACGTAGTATGCGGAGCTTTATATCAGGGAGATCGTTCGATTGCATGGGATCCTAGTTTCCATCGTGTCCGACAGGGACCCGTGATTCACATCGTCCTTCTGGAAGAGCCTACATGCAGCCATGGGGACGAAGTTGCTATTCAGTACAGCTTTTCACCCGCAGACAGATGGCCAGTCTGAGCGAGTGATTCAGATCTTGGAGGATCTATTGCGAGCTTGTATAATAGATTTCTAGGGGACTTGGGAATCGAAGCTTCCTCTAGTGGAGTTTACCTACAACAACAGTTTCCAATCGTCTATAGGTATGGCTACCTACGAGGCATTGTACGGAAGGAAGTGCAGATCGCCGATTCATTGGGATGAAGTCAGTGAAAGAGCAGAACTTGGCCCAGAAATTGTCCAGCAGACTGCAGATGTGGTGGTCAAGATTCGAGACAGGATGAAGACCGCCCAGAGTTGCCAAAAGAGCTATGCTGACAAGAGGAGGAGAGATCTCGAGTTTGCCGTAGGCGATCACGTCTTTGTAAAGATAGCACCTATGAAGGGTGTTATGATATTTGGGAAAAGAGGCAAGCTCAGTCCGAGGTTTATTGGACCGTTTGAGATTCTTGACATAGTTGGGACACTAGCTTATCGTGTAGCATTACCGCCGAATCTGGCTAGTGTACACAATGTTTTCCATGTCTCGATGCTGAGGAAGTACCTAGCTAATCCTTCTCATGTTCTGAGCTATGAGCCGTTGCAGCTGACTCCAGACCTGTCTTATGAGGAAAGACCTGTCCCAATCCTAGATAGACAGGAGCAGAGACTTCAGAACAAGGTGACCAAGCTGGTCAAAGTCCGGTGGCTAAATCAATCAGTGAAGGAGGCCACTTGGGAGACCGAGGCAGATATGAGGAATCGCTATCCGGAGTTGTTTGGTAAGATTTAATTTCGAGGACGAAATTTCTATAAGTGGGGGAGGAACTGTAGAGCCCAAAATCCAGTACACGTAAAACTCATGCACTTATTTAGTTGTTAATTCATTTATTGGAATTTAAAAATGAGATTTAGCAATGCATGACTTATTTAACTGCATTATTTTAAATTAATCACGTTTATGTGATGCACGTTAAAATATTTTTCTAGAGTTTCTTGTTTCAGACGATTATTCGAGGCGGGATCGAGGAAAAGAGACAGGCGACGCTTGTGGCAATTTTAAATGTGGTATTTAATCTAAGTTAATAGTTGGGGCGTTTTAATTAATTTATTAAGTTTCAGCATTTTAAAAGCCTTAAATAATTTATTTAAGTTATTTTAGGATTTTAAAACTTTTAGAGTTGAGCATTTATGCATTTTATTTAAATTAGGGGATTTTATTGGAGTGTGTAGTAATTTACTATTTTGATTAACTTGTTAATTGAGTTAATATTTTAAATTAGCTTGTAATTAGTAATTAAGCTAATTTATTTGATTAACACGCACATACCCTCTAACACACACACACATATCGGCTAACACACACACTTCATTGTTCACTTTCATAATTTTCAAAAGAGAAAACCTAGGGTTCTAAAAGCTAGAGAGGCTGCCCTTTTTCCTTCAGTTTTGCCAACAAATTTTCGTGAGTCTCTCCAAGAGAAAAATCGAGCCACAATCGTCCCGGATCAATCTGGCGCCATCTCCGCTTCGGTGTCGTCGTTTCGGTAACGTTAAAGATTTAAAGGCACATAGAATCTGTTTTTCCTGCGTCGATCATGTCATAGTATGCGTTGCGATGTATTTTGTATGAAAACCATGTGAATGTTGTGTAGAAGTTTGAGCAATTATGTTTAGATCACTTTTGAAACAATTTTTGGATCTAAAACCACGTCTTTGATGTATTTTTAAATACTGCGACTTTTCAGTCGTGATTCTGTGAAAACTTTCAACATATGAAAAGTATAACTTTTTGATACCTTTGATTTGATATAAAATTCGAAATATTTGGATAAATATTGAGCGAGTTATGGTGATTTTTGTGGGACTGCTCAAACTGCATTTTCTGAAAATTATGCTATTGATGTGTTCTTTAAGTTTATTTGTTGCAGGCTTCGTTGGGAACCGTCGGGTGACCGCTGCTGTGTTTAGGTATATGGGTTATGAGTTTGAGATGTGTTTTGATGCTTCATTTTGTGTCGATAGTCGTTGATTGCATTAGAAGTCATAGGAATCATTTGTTGTCAACGTGTCACTTTCACGGGTTGTGTTGCGTTGTTCGTGGTGTATCCTTGCTTTTGGGCATTAGGTGAGATTTGAATCACTGCATTAGAGTCATAAGATGTGTCTCGTTACATCGGTTGAGTCGTTGGAGCATTACTTTTCAAATTGCATCAAAAATAGGTTATTTTAATTGCTAGTGTGCAGTATTAGCGCCGCAGCGCTCACTAGGGAGCGTCGCAGCGCCCGAACTGCGTAAGTCTAGCGCCAAGGCGCTGCCTTTGTGGCACCACAGCGCTAGACTTGCGGCCCACTAGCGCCGCGGCGCTAGGAAGCGCCGCAGCTCAGTATGCCCAGCGCCTAGGCACTTGAGCATGACTTTTAAACCACTATTTTAGGCTCATGTCTTCTATGTTTTGGGAAAGGTTCACACATCATTTTAGGATTTGTTTCGGGAGTTGACATCATGGTTTAGTACATTGATTAAAAGAGGTCAATTCCTGAGTGATTTAGAACGTCATAAGAAAAATTGTCATTTTGGGTGGTGAGCACGATTGTTATGTCTAAGTATGTAAATTAAGTGCTTGAAATCTTGTTAGTATGTGCAGCAGTGGCCCCAAGCAAGATCCAACGAATCCCTCAGCGCCAAGTAAGTATGTTCGACATGCATGGAAAATATTTTCAAGTTTTGAGGTATGCTAAATGTCTTGTGACCAAATTATGTATGGGGTTGGAAAGCGGTAAAAAATGACCAGGGACCAACCCACCCCGTTAAAGCATGAACGGGTTAGATCAGGATTGGAAAACATTAAATCATGAACGGGGACCAATCCACCCGTTAAAGCATGAACGGGGATCTCATGTATGTGGCAGCGGATTCGTCTCTGTCAGCCCAATACTGTGGTTTAGTCTGATCAGGCGATTTATTTTATGGGTCACTTTACTCCGAATACCCATCAAGAAAACAATAATAAGAATTACCTGCTACTTTTTCTAGAATTTGATGTAAAAATGGTAGTGGGAAATGATCTTTTCTAGTTGCATCATTTAATTTTCTATAATCAATACACATACGCCAACTAGATGGAATTCTAGCTAGTAATAACTCTCCCTTTTCATTTTTTATAACAGTGATGCCTGAGTTTTTAGGTACTATTTGTGTTGGACTTACCCATTTTTGCATATGAAAGCACTTTTTTAATAGCATATAATAATGGAATATTTATCTTTACTTGTTTAAAAACTTCATAGATAGCAGAATCATTTTTTGTTGTTTATGATTTGTTAATGCATGAGGAAATGGTGGAGGTTTATTCTATTTATTATTTCAGATGATTTATCATTCAAAATATTATTTTTAGAATTTAAGGTATCATCATTCTGAAAAGTATCAGGATTATCATCCTTACTCTTTGATTTTAAATGATCATAGTTTTCATTACTAAATGGATCATTAACTATTTTACCACTTTTAAGAGTAATAACAGATTTTATTTGATCAACTTTATTATTATTTAATTTTTGATTTTGAATTTTAGGATTAGGTTGAGGTTGTGATGGAAATTTTCTTTTTTCATGAATATTAAGTGCAGATGCAAATTTTGCAAGAGTTTCTTTCAAATCACTTATAGATTGACTGTTTTGAATATTGATAGACTCTTGCTTTTGAATAAATGCATGAATTACGTATTCAAAGTTTTTTATTGGAGGTGTAACATAAGGAATATAACCTTGATGATTTTGGTTATTTTGAAAATTTTGTTGCGAATGTTGTGCATTATTATCATTCCTCCAACAAAAATTAGGATGATTTTTCCATCCAAGATTAAATGATTGTGAAAAAGGATCTAATATTGGTTTTTTTGTAATTGTTAACATAATTTGTTTGTCCATAGAGACATTCTTTAAATGAAGGTAATGTTGGACAATCTTTTGTTGAATGATCATGTGTATCACATATATGACAAACAATTTCTTGAATACTTTTTAATTGACCACTCTTTTTCATTTCTAAGGACTCAATTTTTCTTGTTAAAGATGCAAGTTTAGCTTGAATATCTATATTATCTTTAAGATTATAGATACCACCCCCATTTGTTGAATTATTGATTTTAGTTGTTGGTGGTTCTATTGTTTCTATATTATCCCTATTTTGAGCATTTTCTGCTAATGAATCCAAATATTCCATAACTTCATTTGGGTTTTTATTTTCAAAATTTCCATTACACATGTATTCTATCATTTGCCTATCTTTAGGTATTAGATCTTCATAAAAGTGAGAACTATTCTCCATGTTTCAAAACCATGATTTGGGCATGTATTAGGTAATTCTTTATATCTATCCCAATATTGATAAAATGTTTCTCCTTGTTTTTCAGAAAAAGTAGTAATTTGTTTTTTAAAAGAGTTTGTTCTATGGGAAGGGAAATTTTTTTTAAGATATTGTTGTTGCATTTCTTCCCATGACCTTATTTACCTCGATCTCAAATTTTGTAGCCATGTTTTAGCTTTATCTTTTAAAGAAAAAGGGAAAACCTATAATAGAACTATATCCATGCTACAATTTTGATCATTATAAGTGTTACAAACTTCCTCAAATTCTCTTAGATGTAATATTGATTTTCAAAATCTAAGCCATGAAAATTTTGTAAAAGTTGAATAATTTGAGGTTTAAAATCTAAGCCATGAAAATTTTTGAAAATCATGTATAGCTGATGATCGTCTATCAGTCTGAACACTGATCCAACTGATTATGCTCCCTGGGATCCTTGGGAACCTCTCTGTGGACAAACTCTGGCAAAGTGTCCCTGCTGTCTGCAGATACGGCAACTACCAATCACTCCTTGACATTGCTCGGTCGGATGTCTCCCTCCACAAGTTCTGCAGTAAACTCCGGTATAGCTCTGTTTTCCTCTAGCTTTCAGATAATCCTTCTTCCCACCACTGCTGATGCCACTCTCAAATCTGGGAGGTGGTTGCTGTGGTCTCGGTGCTGTAGGAACATACGAAGCTCCTTTCTGTCTTATCAGACCAGCTTCAGCTCCTTTTTCTCTGTTCAGGGCATCAACAAAGTTATTCGGTCGCCCTTTGTTCACCAATGTAAAAATCTCAGGATTCAGTCCATTAATGAACTGATCAGCAACAGCTTCGTCATTCTCAGCAACATGTGGAGCAAATCGAAGCAAAGTAGAGAACTTGGCCACATACTCTATAATATTCAACTGGCCCTGTCTCAGATTGGCAAAATCTGCACCCTTGTCTTTCCTGTACGATACTGGATAGAATCTTTGATAGAATTCATCTTTAAAGATCTTCCAAGTGATAGTCGTACCTCTATGCTCCAATGCCCTCTTAGTCGTGAGCCACCAACTCTTCGCAACATCATGCAGCTGGTGCCCAATCAGTTTAACTCGGCGTTCATCTGTGTAATCCAACGAATCAAACAGCATCTCTATGTCATCTAACCAACACTCACAGTCAACAGAAGTCTCTGTTCCTTTCAGGGCTGGTGGTTTGAAAGACTGAAATCTCTTCAGTAGCGTTTCCATCGGAGTTGTTGTAACATCCATCGGATTAGCCGAAGTACTGCCCTGTTCTGGTACTCTTCGGGGAGGCATATCTGAATATCAAAAGGATTAGTAACCCAATACAACAAATCTGTTTTAGTTCAGTCCCCCCCTCCGATCATCTTACTGCTGATCAAGAATCGGTTCTGATTCATTCTCAATTAATACACTTTAACAATCAAATCATATAATCAGGTAAACATGTAATACTAAAAGAAGTAATCATGTTAGCACACAAAAGCAGGAAAGAAAACTCAATCTATCCCGCTCACTAGCTTCTATTTCAGTCTACAGAACCTACAGTTCTAGACCTACGGCTCTGATACCAACTGCTGTGGGGACCCGGACGTTAATTCATTTCTTAATCATTTTTTGGGAATAATTCAATCAATTAAGATAAACAGGGTCTAAATTTTTTTTAAAAAAAATGCGGAACGTAATGGAATCAGTCTAGTATACACATCAGTATAAAAATACAAGTGTTGTACATCATACAACAAACAAAACTAGGGTTCAACTACTATATATCAAGTGCTGAAACCTAACTACTTCTGATCCGGATCACCACGCTAACTTGTCCTTTCTCTCATCCTCTTCTTGACCCTGATCCTGTCCCACCTGTTTTCATGCACACATACAAACACGAAAACAGTCGGATAACTTCGGTGAGAATAAAATCCCAGTATATACAATGAATCAATACAATACATAAATTCATATGCAAAAACATAAACCATGTATCACAAAACATAAGTCACAATTTATGACACATTAGTGAATACAGATAAAACTCTTTGACTCGTCATCTTAGACTCGACTCATCTCTAATCTAGGGATCCCGGTTCCTGGACATTAACACATATATCAAATCTCGGCGATAGGAATCGATCCACTCCTAAACAACATCGATATAAATCAAATATCCAGTGTCTTGGCATATCCGCCAGAGACTTAGCATATCCGCCAATGCGTATTCTGACAATGTGCATTGGGCCAGTGACTACTCTGTCATAATCTGGCACCTCTGTCAGTGATTGTCACTCAATAGCTATCTGCTATTCTCTGCTTTTCTATAAATCAATAGACTAAGCATATTCATTCAATTAATACAAAGGTATAAAAAAAGAACATACAAGTATGTGATTTTGGGAAACTTAAGTCTAATCTGACCCAAGTCGATCTCCCGGTTAACATTGATTTATACCTTTCTTGTCGTAGTTCTGACGAAGTCGAAGTCCTGAATTCGAAGCTGTCAATACCAATCTGAAATCTGTTGAAATATGAGGAAATGAAACATTATATATATATATATATATATATACAACTATACCAAGTTGCATGGTGAACCAAGTGTCGATTTTCCCTTCTGCATGACTCGCGCATATGCGCGCCCTAGCCCCGCGCATATGCGCGAGACCTACTGTCTCGACATGTAACTTTCTCGGCAGCTCGCGCAGATGCGCGCCATCACACCGCGCATGTGCGCCAGAAACTCTGTCTCGGTACTAGGCTGTAGCAACTGCTCGCGCATATGTGCGACTTCCCCCCCGCATGTGTGCCTAGATCTCTGTCGCAGCATATATGAACTCTACTACCTCGCGCATGTGCGCGCCTCACATCGCGCATGTGCGCGCAAAGTTCTGTTCTGGCTGTTTGGCTACTGCCCTCCTCGCGCATGTGCGAGCCTGATCTCGCGCATATGCGCACCTACCTCGGTGCATATCCGCCCAAAGTTCTGACCTCACATTCCAATTCATGTAGTTACACTTCTTTTCTATGTCTTCTATAATCACATCAATAAGTCAATTGATTAATGTCTGATTACAGTATTTAAATCTCGGGCATTACATTTCTCTCCCCCTAAGATATGATTTCGTCCTCAAAATCACAGGCAAGCAAATCATATCAGAAAGAAATGTATAACAGAAGCTAAATAGAAAACTCACATCATCGAAATAACTCTGGGAATTCCTGCCTCATGTCTGATTCAGTCTCCCAGGTAGCTTCTTCGAAGCCATGACGACTCCACTGAATCTTCACAAGGGGAATAGTCTTCGTTCTGAGCTGCTTTTCTTTACGATCAATAATCTTAATCAGCTTTTCAACATTACTTAGTGTCTCATCCNCTGAATAATATGAGAATCATCAGGGAGATATTTCTGCAGCATAGATACATGAAAGACATCACNGAAATATACTTCCGCAATAAAGATACATGAAAGACATCATGTAGTCCTGATAGAGAAGGCGGTAATGCGAGTCGATAGGCACGATCTCCTATCTTCTCGAGAATCTCATACGGCCCAATATATCATGGAGACAACTTTCCTTTCTTGCCAAATATTACAACGCCTCTGAAAGGGGAAATCTTCAAAAATACTCTGTCTCCTGCCTCAAATACCAACGGTCTCCGTCGAACATTGGCATATTTGGCTTGTCTATCTTGAGCTGTCTTCATTCTCTTCTGAATCACCTTCACTTTCTCAGTCATATCTCGTATCATATCAGGTCCAATCTCAGGTACCTCAGAGATATCATCCCAATAAAGAGGAGATCTGCACTTTTTGCCGTACAACGCTTCAAATGGTGCCATCTCTATACTCGTTTGATAGCTGTTGTTGTACGAAAACTCGCAAAGAGGCAAAGAATATTGCCAATTAGTGCTAAAGTCAAGCACAACAGCTCTCAGCATATCCTCCAGTATCTGAATAGTCG
Source organism: Primulina huaijiensis (assembly GCF_012295235.1). Taxonomy (NCBI): domain Eukaryota; kingdom Viridiplantae; phylum Streptophyta; class Magnoliopsida; order Lamiales; family Gesneriaceae; genus Primulina; species Primulina huaijiensis. The sequence goes on from NC_133312.1 coordinate 11,421,338, forward strand.
GCTCTGACTTTCCGTCGGTCTGTGGATGTTATGCGGTACTCAGATGCAACTTCGTACCAAGAGCCTGCTGCAAACTCTGCCAGAAGTGCGAAGTAAACCGAGGATCACGGTCCGATACCATCGACTTTGGCACTCCGTGCAATCTGACCACTTCTCTGACATAAATATCAGCCATCTGATCATGTCTATATGTCATCTTGTATGGAATAAAACATGCTGATTTGGTCAATCTGTCAATCAAGACCCAAATCGCATCACAACCTCGGGAGGATCTCGGTAACTGCGTCACAAAATCCATCCATGGAAATGTGATCCCATTTCCATTCAGGAATAGACAAACTCTGCAGTAGACCTCCAGGTTTCTTTCTTTCTGCTTTCACCTGCTGGCAATTCAGACATCTGGATACGAACTCTGCAATATCAGCTTTCATTTGTTTCCACCAGAACTGTCTTTTCAAGTCATTATACATCTTTCTGCCACCAGGATGAATGCTAAAACGACTGCTGTGCGCTTCTGCCAGTATCTGCTGTCTCAAATCTGAAACATTCGGCACGACAATACAATTATTCACATATAAAACACTATCACAAACCTGATACTCCGATTGATGTCCAGCTCTGACCATAGCAACCGAATTCTGTACATTCTGATCAACTTTCTGTGCTTCTTTGATTCTCAATATCAGTTCTGGTTCAGCCCGAATAACACATATTCTCAAAGGCTGACGATCTGTTTCAAATACTAATCCAGAAAAACAGCAGTCTTCTATCAAATTCGAAACACCAATCGCCGATAAGGATAAAGAACATACATTTCGACTCAGTGCATCAGCTGCTGCATTGGATTTTCCAGGATAGTATTTGATTTCACAATCGAAATCCTTCAGTAAATCGAGCCATCTTCGCTGCCTCATATTCAACTCGGATTGCGAAAACAGATACTTCAGGCTCTTGTGATCAGAATAAATCTCAAATTTTTCACCATAAATATAATGTCGCCATATCTTCAACGCAAAGACGATGGCTACCAATTCAAGATCATGAATTTGATAACGGGTCTCATGTGGCTTTAGCTGTCTCGAGGCATAATCAATAACATGCCCTCGCTGCATCAAAACACAACTCAATCCTCGGTGAGATGCATCACAATAAACCACAAAATCACCAGTACCTGAGGGGATAGTCAGTATCGGTGCACTGGTCAGTCTTTTCTTCAACTCAAGAAAACTGGACTCACAGTCTTCAGACCATACAAATGGTGCATTCTTCTGAGTCAACTGCGTAATAGGATTAGTAATACTCGAGAAATCTTTAATAAATCGACGGTAATACCCGGCCAAACCCATAAAACTGCGAATTTATGGCACTGATATCGGTCTCGGCCAACTGATCACTACCTCAACCTTACTGGGAGCAACTGATATACCATCTCCGGATATGATGTGACCCAGAAATACAACCTGTCTCAACCAGAATTCACATTTCGACAGTTTTGCATATAACTTCTCAGTTCTCAAAGTTCTCAATACAGTTCTCAGATGCTCAGCATGATCAATCATATTCTTCGAATAAATCAAAATATCATCAATAAAAATAATCACGAAATCATCGAGATATTTCAAAAACACACGGTTCATTAGACCCATAAAAACAGCTGGAGCATTCGTTAAACCAAACGGCATGACAATAAACTCATAATGTCCATACCTGGTTCTGAACGCTGTTTTCGAGATATCAGAATCTCTGACTCTCAACTGATGGTATCCAGATCTCAGATCGATCTTCGAATAAACAGAAGAACTCTGCAACTGATCAAATAAATCATCAATACGAGGCAAGGGATATTTATTCTTTACCGTAGCCTTGTTCAGTTGCCGGTAGTCAATGCAGAGTCTCATTGAACCGTCCTTCTTACTCACAAATAACACTAGAGCACCCCAAGGAGAAACACTCGGTCTGATGTATCCCTTGGCCAGTAAATCTTCTAACTGTTCCTTGAACTCTTTCAATTCAATTGGTGCCATTCTGTACTTAGCTCTAGAAATCGGAACTGTACCTAGTACCAATTCAATGCTGAAATCTATCTCTCGAATCGGAGGCAATCCCGGAATCTCATCTGGTAAGACATCAGCAAATTCACACACCACTGGCAGGTCCACCAATGATGGACTCGATTTCAGTAAATCAACTGAGTAGACAAGGAACCCCTCTGCTCTTTTCTGTAACAATCGAGTCATAGACATAACAGATATCGAAGGAATTCTAGATCTAGAACCCTTACCGTAAAATTTCCACTCGTCAGCCATGATAGGTCTGAATCTCACAATCTTGTGGAAACAATCAACGGTAGCTCTGTACTTGGTCAACATATCAATACCGATAATACTGAAAAAATCAGACAACCCAAGCACAATACAATCTAACTCAATCTCATGCCCTTCATACTGCAGTGTACAATGTTTAACCGAATTCACGGATATCAAACATTTCCCCAATGGAGAAGAAACAGACACTATAGCAGATAGGGACTCAACAGGTAATGCATGACTCAATGCAAATCTCTCAGATATAAATGTATGAGAAGCACATGTATCTATCAATACGTAAGCAGGATAACCACATAAAGAACAGTTACCTACAACAACATCGTTTGGTGCTTCCTGAGCCTGCTCCTTTGTCAAAGCAAATACTCTAGCCTGCTGTCTAGGAGGCTGGCTAACTGTCTGGCTTCCTCCAGGCCTTTGCTGTGACTGGGTGGATGGTGGTGGCTGAAAAGAATGTAAAGCTGATGATCGTCTATCAGTCTGAGCCACTAATCCAACTGATTCTGCTCCCTGGGATCCTTGGGAACCTCTCTGTGGACAAACTCTGGCAAAGTGTCCCTGCTGTCTGCAGATACGGCAACTACCAATCACTCCTTGGCATTGCTCGGTCAGATGTCTCCCTCCATAAGTTCTGCAGTAAACTCTGGTATAACTCTGGCTCTGTCGTGAACCACTAGAGCTAGAAGAACTGCTGCCAGACTTCTTAAACTGTTTTCCTCTGGCTTTCATATAATCCTTCTTCCCACCATAGCTGCTACCACTCTCAAATCTGGGAGGTGGTTGTTGTGGTATCGGTGCTGTAGGAAAATACGAAGCTCCTTTCTGTCTTACCAGACCAGCTTCAGCTCCTTTTGCTCTGTTCAGGGCATCAACAAATTTATTCGGTCGCCCTTTGTTCACCAATGTAAAAATCTCAGGATTCAGTCCATTAATGAACTGATCAGCAACAGCTTCGTCATTCTCAGCAACATGTGGAGCAAATCGAAGCAAAGTAGAGAACTTGGCCACATACTCTATAATATTCAACTGGCCCTATCTCAGATTGGCAAAATCTGCACCCTTGTCTTTCCTGTACGATACTGGATAGAATCTTTGATAGAATTCATCTTTAAAGATCTTCCAAGTGATAGTCGTACCTCTATGCTCCAATGCCCTCTTAGTCGTGAGCCACCAACTCTTCGCAACATCATGCAGCTGGTGCCCAATCAGTTTAACTCGGCGTTCATCTGTGTAATCCAACGAATCAAACAGCATCTCTATGTCATCTAACCAACACTCACAGTCAACAGAAGTCTCTGTTCCTTTCAAGGCTGGTGGTTTGAAAGACTGAAATCTCTTCAGTAGCGTTTCCATCGGAGTTGTTGTAACATCCATCGGATTAGCCGAAGTACTGCCCTGTTCTGGTACTCTTCGGGGAGGCATATCTGAATATCAAAAGGATTAGTAACCCAATACAACAAATCTGTTTTAGTTCAGTCCCCCCCTCCGATCATCTTACTGCTGATCAAGAATCGGTTCTGATTCATTCTCAATTAATACACTTTACCAATCAAATCAGATAATCAGGTAAACATGTAATACTAAAAGCAGTAATCATACTAGCACACAAAAGCAGGAAAGAAAACTCAATCTACCCCGCTCACTAGCTTCTATTTCAGTCTACAGAACCTACAGTTCTAGACCTACGGCTTTGATACCACCTGCTGTGGGGACCCGGACGTTAATTCATTTCTTAATCATTCTTTGGGAATAATTCAATCAATTAAGATAAACAGGGTTCAAATTTTTTTTTTAAAAAAATACGGAACGTAATGGAATCAGTCTAGTATACACATCAGTATAAAAGTACAAGTGTTGTACAGCATAAAACAAACGAAACTACGGTTCAACTACTATATATCAAGTGCTGAAACCTAACTACTTCTGATCCGGATCACCACGCTAACTTGTCCTTTCTCTCATCCTCTTCTTGACCCTGATCCTGTCCCACCTGTTGTCATGCACACATACAAACACGACAACAGCTGGATAACTCCGGTGAGAATAAAATCCCAGTATAAAAAATGAATCAATAAAATACATAAAATCATATGCAAAAGCATAAACCATGTATCACAAAACATAAGTCACAATTTATGACACATTAGCGAATACAGATAAAACTCTTTGACTCGTCATCTTAGAATCGACTCATCTCTAATCTAGGGATCTCGGTTCCTGGACATTAACACATATATCGAATCTCAGCGATAGGAATCGATCCACTCCTAAGCAACATCGATATAAATCAAATATCCAGTGTCTTGACATATCCGCCATAGACTTAGCATATCCGCCAATGCGTATTCTGACAATGTGCAATGGGCCAGTGACTAGTCTGTCATAATCTGGCACCTCTGTCAGTGATTCTCACTCAATAGCTATCTGTTATTCTCTGCTTTTCTATAAATCAATAGACTAAGCATATTCATTCAAACAATACAAAGGTATGAAAAAAAGAACATACAAGTATGTGATTTAGGGAAACTTAAGTCTAATCTAACCAAAGTCGATCTCCCGGTTAACATTGATTTATACATTTCTTGTCGTAGTTCTGACGAAGTCGAATCCTGAATTCGAAGCTGTCAATACCAATCTGAAATGACATGTTGAATAGGAACAATATCAATATACAACTCATATCAATACTCAATCTAATTCTATTTCGACGGCATAACAGTATAGTCTTGATATCCCCGTCAACTCAGACAACAATATATATCAATTACAAATCATAACCAATATCCAATATAATCCATATTCTCAGAAATCTGAATAATCTCAATTCCATCTCTGAAAAATCATAACAAATGTATAAACAATCTGTTCTCGATTCTACGATGTCTAATATCTCAAGAACATCATATATCAATCCTATCCGATTCTGAAAATATCATAATTTCAAATCATATCAAAATTCAATAATAGTTGAAGCTCTCGTAGATAGAAACACGATACTGAAGTCGGATTGAAATTCTGACGGGTGGATCTTTCGTAAACTTCAATTTCCTCAAAGCTATCGATTTTCCTTCTTTGAAATCTGAGGAAATGAAACATTATATATATATATACAACTATACCAAGTTGCATGGTGAACCAAGTGTCGATTTTCCCTTCTGCATGACTCGCGCATATGCGCGGCCTAGCCCCCCGCATATGCGCGAGATCTACTGTCTCGACATGTAACTTTCTCGGCAGCTCGCGCATATGCGCGCCATCACTCCGCGCATGTGCGCCAGAAACTCTGTCTCGGTACTAGGCTGTAGCAACTGCTCGCTCATATGCGCGACTTCCCCCGCGCATGTGCGCCCAGATCTCTGTCCCAGCATATATGAACTCTACTACCTCGCGCATGTGCGAGCCTCACCTCGCGCATGTGCGCGCAAAGTTCTGTTCTGGCTGTTTGGCTACTGCCCTCCTCGCGCATATGCGCGCCCGATCTCGGCGCATATGCGCCCAAAGTTCTGACCTCACATGCCAATTCATGTAGTTCCACTTCTTTTCTATGTCTTCTATAATCACATCAATAAGTCAATTGATTAATGTCTGATTACAGTATTTAAATCTCAGGCATTACAAAAGGTTAAACAAAGGAAGCCACCATAAATAATGGTTCAATGAAAATTAAATATTTAAACACACACCTAATATAATATAGTTCTCACTATAGAAAATACCGAATTCACCGATATTTTATATATGGTACCTATGATTATATATATAAGTATATAAATATATAATTGCATAAATTAAATGTTAAATTAAATCAATATATTTCATTTAGAACAACCGGCAGAGCCACGCTATTGTCTAAATGAAATATATGATTTAATAAGTTAGTTGCGAGAAAGTAAAAGTTAGTTGCAGAAAGTAAAAGTTAGAGGCGGAAAGTAAAAGTTAGATGCGAAAAGTAAAAGTTAGTTGCGATAAAGTAAAAGTTAGATTGTTAGATGTTAGTTTTAAATCATAATATCTCATTTAGAACAACCGGCAGAGCCATGCTATCGTCAAAATGAAATATTTGATGTAGAAAACTGTTGTGAATCTTACGAAAAACCATATAGAAAAAATTTTAAATACAATAAAAAAATTATAAATCAAAAGAAGAATTTTATAAGAAACCTTATAAGAAAATTAAAAATTTCAAACAATATCTTAAAAAATCCTTTAAAGATATTGAATGTTATAAATGTCATAAAAAAAGACATACTGCTAATTATTGTAGATTGAATAAACAGTTAAATGAATTAGAATTAAATGAAGAATTATTAAATAAAATTTCTAATCTTTTAATTGATTCTTCTGAGTCAGAATTAGAAAATTTTTCTTCTAAATCCAAAGATGAAAATGAATCTTTACAAATAGATGAATTAATTACATCTAGTAACGAATCTGAAAAACAAATTAACATGCTTTCAAAAGATCTACAATTCCTTCTTGATATTCTAAAAAACTTAAATGATCCCAATATTCAAAAAGAATTTCTTGATAAAATTTTAAAATCTCTCAAAAAAATAAAGAATAAAAAACAGAAATAAAATATACTACTTTACCAAATACTTCTAAAAATACTTACGACCTAACCAATATTTTAGAAAAAAAGAAAGAAAAAAAAAGTTAACAATCCAAGATTTACAAAAAGATATAAAAGAAATAAAATTAGAACTAAAAGAATTAAAATAAAAACAAAAACAAGATTCAGAAATATTCAAAGGAATATTAGATAATATTAATATTGAAAATTCCGAAGAATCGGAAGATAATGAAATTGTTAACATTCAAAACCTTGAGAAAATTCCAGAAGACTTTCTTTTTGTATTAAGAGAAATAACCTCTAGAAAATACATACTAAAAATAAATCTAGTATTTTCAGAAAATTTTAAAATTAATACAATAGCCCTTTTTGATACTGGTGTTGATTTAAATTGTATAAAATTAGGGATAGTACCTAAAATTTTTCAAGAAAAAACTAATGAAAAAACTTCGGCTGCTAACAATTCTAAATTAAATGTTAATTCAAAAACAGAAGCATCAATATTGAACAATGGAGTTTTTATTAAAACTACTTTTGTTCTAGTTAATGACATACATCATACTGTAATTCTAGGAAAATCTTTTATAGGATTAATTACTCGATTTAAAGTAAATTATAATTCTATATCTTTTAAATTTAATCACAAAAAATTAGAATTTGAATTCTTAGAAAAACCTTGTACAAGAAATCTCAATTTAATAAAAACATGTTCTATATATGAAAATAGTATTAATGCACTAATCCAAGGAAAAAATGTTCAAAATGATATTTTTCTAAAAAGAATAGAAACTTATGGATATAAAAGAGATTATAAAAGAATTCTAACAAATTTATTTGATCTATGCAGGAAAAAGGCATCATCAAGCAAAGTAAATTATTCCCAACAGAAATCCCCCACAGAATTACTTTCTTTTGGAGATATCAATCTCCTTGTTTGTCCTCAAAACTCACAAAAATGTTTAAGGACTTCAAGACCTTTTCATCTGGAAAAATCCCAAAAAACCATATTAAATTCAATATGGAACGTCCAACCAAACGATTACAATCAAAAAGTCACAGTTTTAAATTCCTTGGCCTATTATTTCTGTCAAATAAATCTTTCTTCCCAATCAGCACATGAAACCGAATTAGAAACCATATTATATTATGTTGTTTACCAAGGGAAGGTGACATGAATCTACAACCACTGGACCCGAGTGGTTGAAGTAATTAAAAATGAACAAAAGAATTTTTATAAAAGTTTTAAAACCCTTCCTGAAGCTCTAGAATCAGCCAACCGTTTTATTGGTCCAAATTACTTTATTGATTATCTAGTTAGAAAAGATATAAATACGCAAAAGAGTTATGGTAAACAAATAGCCAATGAAAATAGTTTTCCGAAAAAGAGTTTTTACAAAATTCCTAAAAAAGATTTAAAACCTGATTTTCAATTTTTTAACCATTGCGAGACGATGATAAAAAATTTTAAAAGTCTAAATGATTCGAAATCATTAATGTCTGATAAAATTAAGGAATTGACGGAAAAATTACAAGGAATAGAAGCAGCCATTAAGGCAAACCTTATAAACTTGGACCTTGTTAAAAAAATTCAAGATTTTTAAATAGACAAACTCAGTCTATTAGAAAGACCTAGTCTATTTCATTCTAGCCAAAAACTGAGCCCAACAAGATTTTTCTTTACACCACTTACAGAATTAAGCATATTACCTACCCAAATAAATGACATTATTTTCTCAAAAGCCAAAGAAAATTTCTACCAAAAATTCCAAATGACCCAAGAAATTCTTTTCTTAAAACCCGATGGCATAAAAATTATTCCTTTAAAAGGAATAAATGAATATGTCAAACATAAAATTGATTGTCAAAAAGAAACTTTAGACATAGACAATGGTTCTTGTCAGCTTCAATTCTACATCCTTTCTACCCAAATATACTTTTCATCCTTCAGAGATTTTTTCTTTCAGTTTAATAATAAGGAAAAAAGAATAAGTAGAAAATCCTTATTAGATTTAGGATTAGTTTCAGAAATGATTTCAGGGGTTGGCTCAGTTCCAGGCATTCAAGGCAGCACCTAGGCATGTACTAGAGTGTATTGGAGTCATGTTGCTCCATTAGCTCAAGCCCCTACTCACTGGATTCAAGACTTGACAGCAACTCCACCATAGTTGCAAGTTGAGTCTCGAAATTCTTGTTTTTGAATACTCAAGGAGGTTCGAATATTGGTTGGCTTTTGGGCCTGTAACCATGGTTAGGACCCTTCCTTAGCATGTCTAGGACATGACCAAGATGACCTTTCATGGCTTGGTTCATGATCCCATCGAAAGTTTAAACAAACAAGACAAGTCCCTGGGTTTCCTTCTTTTTCGGTTTTGGGTGTGTGAGTTTCAAAATTTGTGTGTTGGGTGGATCTTGATTGGCTTCTAGCCCTTATCCATGGTTCACACAATACCTCATGATGTCTAGATTATGCCACGGTTGATCAAATGGCCACTGGAATGATATATGACAACAAAATGAAGCAACACCCTCCACGGTACAGCATGGTGTTCTCGGGTGGGACTTCGGATTGTCGTAGGTGTTTGTTTGGATTATGGTTGGCTTAGGGCCCTTAGCCTTGGTTCAAACCATACCTTAGGATGTTGGGAAGAGGCTCTAGTCAGTGTTTCAAGCCCCAATGACTATTAGCCTTGTAATCGAAGCGAAGCAAGCACTGTTGCAACTAGCTGGAATTTTACAGCAACTTTGCCTTCTGTTCAGAGGTGTGTTTCGAGTTCTTGGTTGGCTTTTAGCCTATGGCCTTGGATTTGACAAAACCTTATTGAGTTAGGAAGGTCATTTTTTTGGCCGTTTGTGATTTGGTTAAGTTTAGAGGTCGTACAAGAATTTACGGTGCAATGTGCCAAAGTGACTCATGAAAGAGTGTTTCATGATTTTGGCCTCCATGCACAATTTTCGTTATTACAGCCCTATGGTAACGTTTTCCAGTATTTTAAGAGTATTTTAATCATGGATAAATGATGATTCGATGTTGGTTCGGGTTGGTACGAAACCATGATTGAATACTAAGTTCGTTGGGCGTAATTTTCCCCTTTTTGGGTTCAATTACGAGGTTTTGGTCAAGTTAATTTTATTTGCATGTTCTCATGTTAAGATTAGGATGCAGCGAGCCTGGGAACAATCCAACTCATTCGGTAAAATAAAACAGGATATTTAATTATTTTACGTGCATAAAAATATAAAAGTTTTTTTGAGATATATGCGATATGTCTTGTGGCCACTTCATGCTTATGGGATGCAGCTTATGGGATTATTACTTCACCCGGTGACCTACGACCGGTTCATGTTCATGTATGGGTACGGATATCCAGTCCAAGGGTTGTGATGATCTCTACTGCCCAATATACTGTGGTTAGGTCTGATCAGACGATTCACGATTCATGTTATGTTACGTTATGTTATGAGCCACTCGCGTAGAACATATTCTCAACAGAAAATTACGAATGCTATTTTATGACAGGGCTCTATCGAGCAAACATTTTACGTACGATTTTCAGTTATGCACGTATTTATAATTAATCATGACACGATTTCCATGTTTACGTCACGACACGACATTTTTAAGTTGCATGCGATTTTATTATATATTTACTTGTTATTTCACGATATATGCATGCTGAGTCTTTAGACTCACTAGACTTGATTGTTGTAGGTACTGATGAGGTCGAGACCGAGGGCGGGGACCTGTGAGCTAGCTTGGGTCGGCAGTAGTAGGAACCCGAGGACCTCATGCTTCAGTTTATTTATCATTTTTATACAAACTCATTTTTATCACGATTAATTATTTTAAGTTGTTGTTTTGAAATAGATATATTTACTTCCTCTGCAATTTTGAACATTAAACCTTTTTATCAAGTTCATTTTATGAATGAGGCATGTTATTTATTTTTAATAAGAAAAATTTTAAATTATTCCGTAAATTTTCAAATACGAAATACGGGCCTCTATAGGTGGTATCAGAGCCTATGTTCTTGTAAAGGGTTGTACTACTACTTGTTAGAGTAGGTGCATGTCGAGCCAAGTGTTGGCCGAGTGTTAACAATGAAACTCTATGTATAAACAATCTTTATTTTAATAATATTTGAAATTATTGTTTTGGCACTTCTTTATCTGTTTACCCATGCATGTTGCATAGATAAAGTCCTTGAATATACAAATAGTAGAAAGAATATGAGATGCTCATATGATGAGTATCATGAAACTCATATTTGGAATACTATATATTCTAAACTGTTCCTAGTCGATTCAGCCGCCACTAAGAAGGATATAGGCCGCTCGAGTTTGAGACTAGTATCTGCGATGTGAGTACCATGTTTCATTGGTAGGGGACATTGTGATGTCCGAGCATGCAGATAGGTGCTCCTGGTAGAGTGCACTGAACAACCCTCCATAAAGGACTTTCCAAGTGGTTCTCACTTATCGAGTGGAAACGTCCTAGTTTATGGTTGTACACCATTAGTCCTTA
>NC_133312.1:11432992-11460304 GCF_012295235.1 Primulina huaijiensis
CTAGCACATAGAGTCTCAATGTTGTCCCGGGTCATAAGGACTAATGGTGTACAACCATAAACTAGGACGTTTCCACTCGATAAGTAAGAACCACTTGGAAAGTCCTTTATGGAGGGTTGTTCAGTGCACTCTACCAGGAGCACCTATCTGCATGTTCGGACATCACAATGTCCCCTACCAATGAAACATGGTACTCATATCGCAGATACTAGTCTCGAACTCGAGCGGCCTATATCCTTCTTAGCGGCGGCTGAATCGACTAGGAACCGTTTAGAATATATAGTATTCCAAATATGAGTTTCATGATACTCATCATATGAGCATCTCATATTCTTTCTACTATTTGTATATTCAAGGGCTTTATCTATGCAACTAGCATGGGTATACAGATAAAGATGTGCCAAAATAATAATTTCAAATATTATTAAAATAAAGATTGCTTATACATAGAGTTTCATTGTGAACACTCGGCCAACTCTTGGCTCGACGGGCACCTACTCTAACATCCCTATTTGCCATGGATATTTATTTGTAAATATTAGTATAGTGGAAGATCAAGATTGGAAGATGGTGGCCTTGATGATTATGAAGATCGAAGACATGTAAATAATAAAAGCATATGTAATAGTTGCATTTGCATCCCATGCATTTCCCTACGATTGGACCTAGGCCCGTGTTTAGCTCACACGGTCCATTAGTATTGGGGCGATTGATCATCCTTTTTTTTTTACTGTTTATAATATATGCATGATATGTTATAAATAATGAGTATGTGCTTTATTATTATGATAATAACAAAGTTGCATGAATCCGGCAAACATACTAACAAACATGGCGAGTTTTTAAAATAAAATTAATGATGAGACCTTTCAAAATTTAAAACCCTCATTTTGAATAAGATTCAAAATTAATATCAAGCCCGAAAAGGAGAATTATAAAATTGTTTATACTTTCCATGTCTTCCATCGACAATGGGTGCATGATGAACGCTACCCGTGTTCGGGGCTCGGCTCATATTATTGAGGGAACTCATGGGACCGTCCATTAAGGTTCAAAATCGATGGGTAAGGCTTGACACGGAAAGATGAACGACGTCATATTATTGGGTCCTATTCAAACGTGAGACAAAAGATTACGTTAAGGGTTGCATGGTGATGCAATTGGAAACTACCTTTTAGGAATTATGATTGGCTGATATTATTCTGGATCATAATTCACTAATTGGACCTTACGTACCTACTGAAGAAAGGAGTTTCCCGTTTTCACTAGAGGGTAGTGAAAATGTCAAAACAGTGGGAGCGAAAATTTGTAAAGTAAAAGTCCATAGTTTATATCTTACTAAATATTTTAAAATAGTCATTAACATTTATCTGTTTTACTTTTCAGTACAAATTTTTGACAATGTCTTCGATTCATAATCCGCTATCTGCAATACTCGAAAAGCACGTATTAACCGGACCTAATTACCTCACCTGGCTAAGAAACTTGAAAATCGTCTTAAACTCAGAAAGGATTGCATATACACTGACTGAGTCGCCCCCTGTTGAGGCTCCGACTAGCTGCGCTCCTGAGGAATTGCAGACCTACAAGGATTGGTGTGACCCTGACTTGAAGGCCAAGTGTTATATGCAGGCTTCTATGAACGATGAACCGCAAAGGCGTTATGAGGATGCAAATAGTGCTGCTGACATTCATTTGCACCTCAAGGAGCTCTTTGGTGAGCAAACTCGGCCTCTTAGGCATGCTACCGTCACAGAGCTAATCACTTTGCGCATGCGAGATGGGGCCTCGGTCCATGAGCATGGCCTAAAGATGATTGGTCTCGTGGATAAGCTCGTTGGCATGGATTTGAAGTTGCCTTCGGAGTTGACCACCGAAGTGTTGCTCTTATCACTGCCTAGCTCATTTGATCCTTTTGTGGTGAATTCCAATATGAACAAGATGGAGCCGACCCTTGAGGAGTTGCTGAACATGCTTGTGACCTTTGAGTCTACCATCAAGAAAGAGAATTCGGTTCTTTATGTGGGCTCTTCATTTGGTACGAAGAATGGTCCACCTGGGAAGGGAAAAAAGCGTTCTTTCCAATGTCCCAAGAAGAACGTGTCCTTGAAGAGGCAGACTCCGAGTCCCGCTGTGGCAGCCACACCAGTGAAGGCTGACAAGACTGTTGACATCTGTCATCACTGCAAGAAGCCTGGACATTGGAGGCGTAATTGCAGGGAATATCATGCCCATAAAGGTTCTGGAAATGGTATGTTCTATATTGAAGTAAATATTTCAATTAACTCTACTTCTTGGGTATTGGATACTGGATGTGGTTCACATCTCTATAATGATTTGCAAGTGATGGGAAGAAGTAGGAGATTGAGGGAAGGTGAGACCTTTTTGATGATGGGAAATGGGGCAAGAGTTGCTGCCAAAGCTATTGGAGATGTTTACTTGCTTTTGAACAATGATTTTAAGTTTATTTTGAGAGATGTTTTGTTTGTACCAGATTTGGTGAAAAACATTATTTCCATTTCTATGCTAGATAAAGATGGATAGTCTTCTTTATTTAGCATAGGTGTTTGCAACATTTACAAGAATGAATGTTTAATTGGTACTGAAGAACTTGAAAACGATCTCTACACCTTAAAATTGAAAGATATTCCACTAAACAATGTCCAAGCAATAATAACAACAAGCAAGAGAAAACAAGATACTCTAAATTCGGCACAATTATGGCATGCTCGATTAGGACATATTTCCCTAAGAAGGATGAACAAGTTAGTGGGAGTGGGTATAATTGATATGTCTGATATTAATGCTCTCACGACTTGTGAATTCTGTCTGAAAGGAAAGATGACCAAAATTCCCTTTAAGGGCCATGTGGAGTGAGCCAAAGGGTTATTGGATTTGATCCATACCGATGTGTGCGGTCCGCTTAGCATCACCACTAAGCATGGACATGCCTACTTCATCACCTTTACCGATGACTTTTCGAGGTATGGGTATGTGTATTTGATGAAATACAAGTCTGAAGCCTTTGAAAGGTTCAAAGAATTCAGAAGTGAAGTAGAGAAACAATTGGGACGAAGCATCAAGATACTTCGATCGGATCGAGGTGGTGAGTACTTGAGTGCCGAGTTCCAAGAGTATCTTAGGGAGAATGAGATTCTCTCGCAGTGGACTCCACCCGCTACACCGCAGTTGAATGGTGTTTCGAAGCGTCGTAACCGAACTTTGATGGACATGGTTCGGTCTATGATGGGGTTCACGGAGTTGCCGCCATCTTTTTGGGGATATGCGCTTGAGACAGCGGCACTGTTGTTGATCAATGTCCATTCAAAGGCAGTTGATAAGACACCATATGAGATATGGATGGGTAAGCCTCCCAAATATTTTTATCTTAGAATATGGGGGTGCCTTGCTTATGTGAAGGAGGTAGTGGGAGATAAATTGGATAGTCGATCCATTTTATGCTACTTTATGGGATATCCAAGGAATTCAGTTGGATACTATTTCTATCATCCCCAAGAAACAAAGGTGTTTGTTTCTAGGAATGCAACCTTTTTGGAAAAGGAATTTCTATTGGATAGAAAAGGGAAGATGATAGAACTCGAAGAGGTTCGAGAGACATCCACAATTGAAGAACCCACACCCGAAGAGCCAAGAGAGGAGATACAAGCTCCTAGAAGATCCGAGAGAGTCTCGAGACCACCTATGAGGTATGGTCTGCTTCTTGAAGTGGGCCATGATGAGCCTATCCATGGATGTGATCCAAGGACCTTCAAGGAAGTGTTATCTGATGCCGATTCATCCAAGTGGCTTGAAACAATGGAATCTGAGATGAATTCCATGCATTTGAACCAAGTGTGGAATCTCGTGACCCACCTGAGGGAATTGTTCCCATAGCGTGTAAATGGATTTACAAGAGGAAACTTGGGGCGGATGGGAAGGTATTGACCTTCAAAGCGCGATTGGTGGCAAAAGGATATACTCAAAGACAAGGATTGACTTTGAGGAAACCTTATCTCCAGTTGCAATGTTCAGGTCGATAAGGATATTGCTAGCCATAGCTGCATGGTATGACTATGAGATATGGCAGATGGATGTCAAGATAGCCTTTCTTAATGGGGATATTAAGGAAGAGATTTACATGTCTCAACCTGAAGGGTTTACATCTGTCGGAAGTGAGCATATGGTATGCAACCTTCAGAGATCTATTTATGGTCTAAAGCAGGCATCTAGGAGTGGGAACCTTAGATTCGATAGTACAATCAAAGAGTTTGGTTTTACTAAGAATCCTGAGGAACCCTGTGTGTATAAAACGGTCAATGGGAGTGTTTGACATTCCTGGTGCTTTATGTTGATGACATTCTACTCATTGGGAATGATGTAGGAATGTTGCAATCAACTAAAATATGGTTAGCAAGTAAGTTCTCAATGCAGGAATTGGGTGAAGCATCTTTTGTATTAGGAATACAGATCTATAGAGATAGATCAAGAAGATTGCTTGGTCTCACCAAGTCCACATACATTGATACCATCGTGAAGCGGTTCTCGATGGATGAGTCCAAGAGAGGACATCTACCAATGTGTCATGGCGTGTCCCTATCCAAGTCTATGTCTCCCAAGACTGATGCAGAGATAGCGGCGATGACAAGCATTCCTTATGCATCTGCGATTGATAGCATCATGTATGGGATGATATCTACACGTCCTGATGTGGCTTTCGCACTAAGTGTAGTGAGTAGATATCAGTCGAACCCTGGTCTTCCACACTGGAAAGCTGTGAAAGACATCCTCAAGTATTTGAGAAGGACCAATAAGTTGTTCTTGGTCTATGGGGGTGGAGAACTGTAATTGGAAAGCTATACCGACTCTAGCTTCCAAAGCGATATCGATGACTCGAAGTCAACCTCTAGGTTTGTATTCATGCTCAATGGTGCTGCTGTCTCTTGGAAGAGTTTCAAGCAAGACAGTACTGCGGATTCCACCACTGAGACCGAATACATTGCTGAATCAGCTGCTGCAAAGGAGACTGTTTGGATAAGGAATTTCGTCCAAGATTTGGACGTCATTCCTAATGGATTTGCACCTGTCTCGGTGTTTTGTGACAACACGGGAGCTATAGCTCAAGCAAAGGAGCCAAGGTCTCATCACAAATCCAAACATGTATTGAGAAAGTACCACATCCGCCGAGAGATTGTGGAAAGAAGAGAAGTGTCGATTGACAAAGTCGGCTCCGCAGATAATGTTGCTGATCACCTAACTAAGCCTTTACCTGGACCATTATTCGAGAAACATCGCGAATCGATGGGTTTGAAGCATATGGGTAGTTGGATCTAGTGCAAGTGGGAGATTGTTAGAGTAGGTGCACGTCGAGCCAAGTGTTGGCCAAGTGTTGACAATGAAACTATATGTATAAACAGTCTTTATTTTAATATTATTTGAAATTATTGTTTTGGCACTTCTTTATCTGTTTACCCATGCATGTTGCATAGATAAAGTCCTTGAATATACAAATAGTAGAAAAAATATGAAATGCTCATATGATGAGTATCATGAAACTCATATTTGGAATACTGTAGATTCTAAACTGTTCCTAGTCGATTCAGCCGCCACTAAGAAGGATATAGGCCGCTCGAGTTTGAGACTAGTATCTCCGATGTGAGTACCATGTTTCATTGGTAGGGGACATTGTGATGTCCGAACATGCAGATAGGTGCTCCTGGTAGAGTGCACTGAACAACCCTCCATAAAGGACTTTCCAAGTGGTTCTCACTTATCGAGTGGAAACGTCCTAGTTTATGGTTGTACACAATTATTCCTTATGACCCGGGACAATATTGAGACTCTATGTGCTAGCATTACACTTTGACTTGTTTACCGACTCTCATGGGGTCATCAGGTGGCAAGGTTGGGTGTTTTGGCGAAACATATAGGAGTCGATGCATTGTAGTCGGGGATTCACAGCTTACCTTCGGGTATGGATATCCTATGTGATCTCATGTGTATGTAGTTTGAAATCTCTGATCAGAATATGGTGGTAATTATGAAAGGGGTTTCATAGATTACACCATCGATGCAACTACGACATGACACATAGTATCGATTCATTGACAACTCTCGATATACCAATGGTTGTCGAATCGGTCGGGATATATGAAATGAAGGGACCGTACTGTACGCTAACCATAATATAATAGTTATTGCAGGCACTATCATTTGATACCTAGGGAATCATGTAAGCGATGCTGCTAGGCGTTTAACATGAATGGTTGGGTACTATCAGACTTGAGTTCTGACGTTCTTGTTATCAAGGAGTTGATAATTAAGAATGGAGCAATTGGGGTATGCTCGTATAAGGACATGTTCAGTCCGAATCACATGGAGATGTGAACCCACGGCTAGTTGTATCAATGAACCATTGAGGGCCACACAAGTGCTAGCTTTCTAGATCCCGTTGAGAAGTAAAATAGTTCAATGTGTTGAACGGTTTATAAAGGAGTTTAAAGTATGACTTCTATAAGGAGAATATAACTTTTAATTTAAGGAAGTGTTCCTATGTTAAAAGTTGGCCAAACAAATAATGTATTTGAAAATTGTGATTTTCATAAACATTATTATGGACTAAATTAAATTAATTCAAGTGTTGAATTAATTAAACACTAGTGGGCCTAGTAGAGTCCAAATAATTATATTAATTCAAGTGTTGAATTAATTAAATAACATTGGGCCGTGTAGAGCCCAATTAGAAATAATTATTAAACTAGTGAGCTTGAGGATCAAGTAAAGTTTAATTGGGCTCAAATTTGTTTGAGACATTTAAATTTAAGTCCATGGGTTTTTAATTGTTAAATAACCCAAATAGATTTGCATGCATGGGAGGTGAAAGGTTGGGAGACAACTTTTTGTATAACCAAGGCTTGACATGCACCTTTTTGCTTTACCTTTTTCCACAACCAAGAAAAGTCTTCGTCCCTTGTCTTCAAAACATGCCTTGGCCGAAATTTAGCATCACTTTTCTCCTTCATTTTCTCTCAATTTTGTTCTTCAATTGTTGAGGAAACAATATAATTCTCTTTGAAAAATACCTTACATTTTCTAGTGCAAGTGTAAGGTGGTTCTAGCTAGTTGGTGGTGGGCCTAATTTTGAAGCAAGGAGAGCTTGAAGATTAGTCATCTTTTCAAGAGCCAAGTTGTTTACAACTTGGTTGGAGCCATTACATCAATCTTTGAGATTGATAGGTAATTTTATAAACACCCTATGTATGACATATTGTGTTTTTGTATTTGCTACACATTCTAGGCATGAGGTGTTCGAATTTCTTGTTGAAAAACAAATTGTGAAACTTCCGTTGCGCATTTGAACACCTTATTCGATCCCCTTTCACTACTGACCTCGAGAAGCTCATAAAGTCACTTATTCAGTCTGTAAGTTTTACGTTTACGCATTTCATTTAAAGCATGAATTATTTTAACAGCATGTTTTCATTAAATATTTTATGTCCAAATTTTTTTTTTATTAGGCAGTATTTATTTAAATTTAAAGAAGTAATGTAATTATGCATGATGGTTACGTATGAGTTATATGTATGGAACAATATGCCTCCTAGACGTATTCTTGAGCGCGCGAGAGATGATGAGCCTCGCCAGGAGGACGGTGAGGATCGTAGGCAGGAGATAGATGCACCACCGAACATGAATGCCTAGATGCTAGCTGGGATGACTCAGTTCTTCGCACAGTTTGCGGGGAACAATGCTGTGGCAGCAAGGCCGACAGGGCCCGAGGCTACCTATGAGCGGTTCATGAAGATGCGACCGAAGGAGTTCTCAAGGATGACAGATCCCATGATTGCCGAGGGCTAGATTAAGTCCCTCGAGGTTATCTTCGAGTTTATGGAGCTTGGGGATGCAGACAGAGTTCGTTGTGCGACCTATCTGTTTGGAGGAGACGCACGCCTATGGTGGGAAGGAGCATCCGTAGCTTTGAATGTGGCTACTCTGAACTGGACGCGCTTCACGGAGGTATTCTACTCCAAATATTTTACCGACGAGGTGCGCACCAGGTTGACCAGGGAGTTCATGACCCTGAGGCAGGGAGATATGACTGTTACGGAGTTTATCCGTAAGTTTGAGAGGTGTTGCCATTTTGTACCCCTGATCGCGAATGATACTGGAGCCAAATTTAGGCATTTTATGGAGGGTTTACGGCCGATCTTGCGCCATGATGTTAGGGTGACTGGCCCTACTACTTATGAGGTCGCTGTCTCTAGAGCGCTAGCAACAGAGCAGGATCAGCATGATATTGATAGGGATCGTCAGGGCAAGCGACCAGTCCAGATACCGCACCGCCCTCCTCCTCAGCAACAGCATCAGAATAAGAGGCCTTTCCACGACCCACCGAGAAACAGAGGGCAGCAGCGGCAGCAGCAGCAGTAGGGACGGGTAGTCCCAAGGGCCGTTGAGCACCCAGTTTGTGCAAAGTGCTCGCGTCGTCACGCCGGAGTTTGTATGTACGGCTCAGAAAAGTGTTACAAGTGTGGTAGTCCAGACCACTTGCTGAAGCAGTGCCCGATGGGGAAGTCTACCTACTCAAGGCAGAGTTTTTGCTCTCCATGCAGCGGAGACTAACCCGGAGACCATGCTCATGACAGGTATCTTAAAGCTTTAAGTTTGTATTTGAATTTCGATGTTTTTGGGAGTCGGGGTTAAGATTTTGAACTTAGAATTGCGATAGGATTGCATGCTCTAATCAGGGTCATTTTCGGGGATTAGGTTAGAAGAACTTTGACCTTTGCCTGTCTATAAGTTAGTTCTTGTAATTATTGGGTTCCGCTTGATGTTCCAACCTTTCAGGGAGAATTTTTATAGCTGGTTCAGCTACGAAAACCTGATAGATCCAGGGGCTATTCATTCGTTCATTTCAGAGGTTTTGCGAACTTCCTCAAAGTCAAGACCGTTGGGCTAGATATAGCCTACTCAGTAGTATTGCCGTCCGGAGAGGAGATGAAAGCTACTAATGTGATCCCAAACATACACCTCGAGCTTCATGGCAATCTTGTTTATTCGGATCTTATTGTGTTACCGATGCCAGATTTGACATCGTTCTGGGTATGGACTGGCTACTAAGGAACAGAGTTTTGATTGACTTCCAGTGGAGATTTGTTCTAGTCCGACCGCCTGGGATGTCGCAGTTCTTATTCGAGCCAGACAGGTACTTTCCTTTACCGCGCATTATACCTTGTGTCCAAGCTAGGAAGCTCATGCATAGAGGGTGTCGGGCGTTTTTAGCGACTTTTGTATCTGTTCCCGAGGCACCCAGTCAGTCAGCCTCTGATTTTCCCATTGTTAGGGATTTTCTAGACGTTTTTCCTGAGGACGTCTCTGGTATGCCACCCGAGCGAGAGGTAGAGTTTTCTATTGAGCTTATGCCAGGTACGGTACCAATCTCAAAAACACCGTACCGATTAGCACCGACAGAGAAAGCTGAACTGAAGAAGCAGATTCGGGAACTTCTTGACAAGGAGTTCATTTGCTCGAGTTTTTCCCAATGGGGCGCCCAAGTTTTGTTTGTGAAGAAGAAGGATGGTTCAATGAGGCTCTGTATTGACTGCCGGGAGTTGAACAGGGTTACAGTGAAGAACAAGTACCCACTTCCGGTTATCACCAGCTGAGGGTGAAAGAAGCCGATGTTCTCAAGACTGCTTTCAGGACTCGTCACGGCCACTTTGAGTTCCTTGTGATGCCGTTCGGTTTGACGAATGCGCCAGCAATCTTCGTGGATCTCATGAATCGCGTATTTCAGCCGTATCTTGACCAGTTCATGATGGTATTCATAAAAGACATTCTCGTCTACTCAAAGAATCACGAGGAGCACAGCAGACATATGACCGCAGTTTTGCAGACCCTACAGAAGCATAAGTTATTCGCGAACTTCAGTAAATGCGAATTCTGGTTAGAGAAGGTGGCGTTTTTAGGCCACATCGTTTCTAGCAGCGGTATTGAGGTAGACCCAACGAAAGTTGCAGCAGTCAGAGAATGGGTTGTGCCGCAGAATGCATCAGAGATCCGCAGTTTCCTTAGGCTAGCAGGATATTATCGAAAGTTTATTCAGGGATTCTCTTCCATCGCAGTTCCACCCACATCATTGACAAAGAAGAATGTTAAATTTGTGTGGAGCGATGAGTGTCAAAAGAGCTTCGATACTTTGAAGCAAGCTCTTATCTCAGCACCAGTATTGGCCATGTCGTTAGGGCCCGGCGAGTTTGTTTTGTATACCGATGCTTCGAAGCTCGGTCTAGGCGCAGTGTTGATGCAGCATGGGAAGGTGATAGCGTATGCTTCTCGACAGTTGAAAACTGATGAGAAGAACTACCCTACCCACGACCTAGATTTGGCAGCCATAGTATTTGCCTAGAAAATTTGGAGGCATTATTTGTACGGGGAGAAGTGCCAGATCTTTACCGACCATAAGAGCCTCAAGTACTTCTTTACGCAGAAAGAGCTGAATATGCGTCAGAGGCGTTGGTTGGAGCTTGTGAAGGACTACGACTGTGACATTAGCTACAACCCTGGTAAAGCTAATGTAGTTGCGGATGCATTGAGCAGGAAAGTCGCAGTGATGGCTCATTTGACAATTTCAAGACCTCTTCAGTTTGAGATGCAGAGGTTTGATCTAGTGACATACCTTCTCAGTCTTCTCTTCTAGACCGTATTCGCAGTGGTCAGTCAGCAGACGAGCAGTTGGCAAGGTGGAAGCAGAGAGATGAGGCCAAGGGCAGTATCTTGTATACAGTTAACGACGGTATTGTGAGATATCGAGGCAGAATGTGGGTTCCTAGCAACGATTCTTTTCGAGCAGATATTTTATCAGAGGCCCACAAGTTGCCGTACTCTATTCACCCTAGGAGTACGAAGATGTACAAAGATCTGCAGTTGTTGTATTGGTGGCCTGGCATGAAGAAGGATATCAGACGTTTTGTATCCATGTGCCTGACATGTCAGCTTGTGAAAGCGGAGCATCAGAGACTAGCAGGTATGCTCAAGCCTCTTCCTATTCCCGAGTGGAAGTGGGAGAATGTTACCATGGACTTCGTGACCGGTTTGCCAAAGTCAGTCAGAGGATCAAATGCTATCTGGGTGATTGTTGATCGTCTTACCAAATCAGCGCACTTCTTTCTTATTAAGATGATTTTCACCATGATTCAGTATGCAGAGTTGTATATTCGGGAGATAGTCCGACTTCATGGTATTCCCGTTTCGATCGTGTCTGACCGAGATCCTAGATTCGCTTCCTCATTTTGGAAGAGTTTGCATTCGACTATGGGTACAAAATGGTTGTTTAGCACAGCTTTCCACCCTCAGACAGATGGGCAGTCAGAGAGAGTTATCCAGATTTTAGAGGATCTTCTCCGTCCTTATGTTATCGATTTCTCAGGGAGTTGAGAGTTGAAGTTGTCGTTGGTAGAGTTCACCTATAACAACAGTTTTCGGTCGTCTATAGGTATGGCTCCGTATGAAGTACTGTATGGTCGCAAGTGAAGATCGCCTATTCACTGGGATGAAGTAGGGGAGAGAGCAGAATTGGGTCCGGAGATTATTCAGCAGACTGCCGATGTAGTAGTCAAGATCCGTGATAGATGAGGACTGCTCAGAGTCGACAGAAGAGTTACGCGGATCAGCGGAGGAGAGATCTGGAGTTTGCCGTCGGCGACCATGTTTTCGTGAAGGTGGCACCTATGAAAGGTGTCATGCGGTTTGGGAAGAAAGGGAAGTTTAGTCCGATATTCATCGGACCATTTGAGATCCTCGACATAGTTGGGACGTTAGCTTATCGTGTTGCTCTTCCGCCGAATCTGGTTGGAGTACATAATGTGTTCCACGTCTCCATGCTGAGGAAGTATATGGCAAATCCTTCGCATGTCTTGAACTTCGAACCGTTGCAGCTCACTCCGAACCTGTCTTATGAAGAAAGACCAGTGCAAATCTTAGACAGACAGGAGAAAAAGCTTCGGAACAAAATGGTGCAGCTAGTGAAAGTCAAATGGCTTAATTATTCGGAGGAGAAAGCTACGTAGGAGTCTGAGCCAGAGACGAGGAGACGTTACCCCGAATTATTCGGTGAGTTTTAATTTCGAGTACGAAATTTCTTTTAAGGGGGGAGAGTTGTAGAACCCGTTAAATCAGACTACGTATAAGTTATGCATAATTTCTAGTATTTTAAATTAAAAATGATTTCTTCATTATTTAAAACATTTTTTTTAAATTTGATAGTCATGATTATTTATTTTAAATCACATAAGTTTAGTTTTATCTTTTCAGTTAAATAAGTGAGACCGGACTGGAGTTGGAGTATTAAGATAAAAATTTAATGATAAGAAAATATTCCTAGAATTTATTCATGATAAAGGATAATTAATTTTAATGCAAAAAAATGTTTAAGAATTTAATTAATTAATTAGAGTTAAGTAGTAAATAAATTCTTCTATGTCCAATAATTTAATTAAAAGCTTAAATTAAAATATGTGACCAATTGAGATAAGTTAATCTAGGCTTATTTTATTTAAGAAATTGTAACTTAACATGTTAGTAAAATTAAATTAAAAATTAGTCATGCATGCAAGATAATCACTATCATAAATTAATTATTTAATTCACTAAAATACTTAATGGGTAGATAAAACTTTAAAGATTTAAAATACAAGATTTAAGCAATATTCTCACCCTATTTTAATAGAATTTTCGACCACCCCACTTCAAAGGATTTAAAAGTTTGACAACTCATTTTCATTGATACCATTCCTTAATCCTCTTTTGGTATGATTAATCCATTCAATCTAAATCTTCAATAATTAAATAATTAAGCAATTTCCTACCCTATTTTGAAAGATAAAATCGGCCACCACACTTGGAGGATTTGATAAATTTTAGTAACTCTCTATTAATATCTTTCCTTAATCCTTTCATTGCATGGTTAATCCCCTCATTTTTAAATCATCAATAATTAACCATTAAGAAATTTTCTCCCTTATTCTTGATAAGCAAGAATCGGCCACTCACCCTCAATTATTCCCCTAAATCTCCTTCAATCAAATAATATCACACATCATTCCATATCTCACAAGCAACTAGGACAGAAAGGTTTTAAAAGTTGCCAATCAATTCCCATTCAATTAGTAGACTTCCTCATTCACCTCCTAGACATTTCCCTCTCCTCAATTTTTAAAATTCTGAGTGAAATTCAGAGAAAAAAAATCGTGAGAGGCTATCAAGAAAAGAAGAGAGTAAAGTAGAAAAGAAAAGGAACTCCGTCTCCTCCGTGCCGTATTCGTCGTATCGATTTGTTTTCGTTTCAAGCAAATCCAAGGCATGTATATATTATTTTTTTCTCTTCAATCAAGTCCTATACATGTTTTTAAACCATATTTTGTACATGAATCATGAAGCATTTTCCAAATTATGGCAGCAACTTTCGAAAATCTGTGCAGAATTTTTTTTACTCCCACTTGTGCTTCACGTTTGGTATGATTTTTGTGATTTCAGGGGTTGGCTCGGTTCCAGGAATTCAAGGCTGCACCTAGGCATGTACTAGAGTGTATTGGAGTCATGTTGGTCCATTAGCTCAAGCCCCTACTCGCTGGATTCAAGACTTGACAGCAACTCCACCATAGTTGCAAGTTGAGTCTCGAAATTCTGGTTTTTGAATGCTCAAGAAGGTTCGAATCTTGGTTGGCTTTTAGGCCTGTAACCATGGTTAGGACCCTTCCTTAGCATGTCTAGGACATGACCAAAATGACATTTCATGGCTTGGTTCAAGATATCATCGAAAGTTTAAACAAACAAGACAAGTCCCTCGGTTTCCTTCTTTTTCGGTTTTGGGTGTGTGAGTTTCGAAATTTGTGTGTTGGGTGGATCTTGGTTGGCTTCTAGCCCTTAGCCATGGTTCACACAATACCTCATGATATCTAGATCATGCCATGGTCGATCAAATGGCCACTGGAATGATATATGACAACAAAATGAAGCAACACCCTCCACGGTACAGCATGGTGTTCTCGGGTGGAAATTCGGATTGTCGTAGGTGTTTGTTTGGATTATGGTAGGCCTATGGCCCTTAGCCTTGGTTCAAACCATACCTTAGGATGTTGGGAAGAGGCTCTTGTTGGTGGTTCAAGCCCCAATGACCATTAGCCTTGTAATCGAAGCGAAGCAAGCACAGTTGCAACTCGCTGGAATTTTACAGCAACTTTGCCTTCTGTTCAGAGGTGTGTTTCGAGTTCTTGGTTGGCTTTTAGCCTGTGGCCTTGGACTGGACAGTACCTTATTGAGAGGAAGGTCATGTTTTTGGCCGTTTGTGATTTGGTTAAGTTTAGAGGTCGTACGATAATTTACGGTGCAATGTGCCAAAGTGACTCTCGAAAGAGCGTTTCACGATTTTGGCCTCCATGCACAATTTTCGTGTATTACAGCTCTATGGTCACGTTTTCCAGTATTTTAAGAGTATTTTAATCATGTCTAAATAATGGTTTGATGTTGGTTCGGGTTGTTACGAAACCATGATTGAATACTAAGTTCGTTGGGCGTAATTGTCCCGTTTTTGGGTTCAATTACGAGGTTTAGGTCAAGTTAAGTTTATTTGCATGTTCTCATGTTAGGATTAGGATGCAGCGAGCCTGGGAACGATCTAACCCATTCGGTAAAATAAAACAGGATATTTAATTATATTACGTGCATAAAAATATAAAAGTTTATTTTTGAGATATATGCGATATATCTTGTGGACACTTCATGCTTATGATATTCAAGCTTATGGGATTATTACTTCACCCGGTGACCTATGACCAGATCATGTTCATGTATGGGTACGGATATCCAGTCCAAGGGCTGTGATGATCCCTACCGCCCAGTATACTGTGGTTAGGTCTGATCAGACGATTCACGATTCATGTTATGTTACGTTATGTTATGGGCCACTCGCGTAGAACATATTCTCAACAGCAAATTATGATATGCTATTTTATGACAGGGCTCTATCGATGTGGGGACCTGGGCTCTAACTCAATTATCTTTGGGATTAAGTGGATCTTTGCTAGAAAATGTGGGTCAAAATTTTGCTTTTAACATCAAAACATTTGTATTAAATCATACACAAGTGATATCTCTATTTTATTTCAACAACAGTAAGTACATGTTTTCTTCCATTACATGTTTATACAAACTAGTGTTTATAACACACTACATATCAAATGTAAAACTACTAGTTCCTCTTCTACGCCTGAAGTCACCACGCTATCCAATCTCAGTCATCCTCGTCGTGACCCTGATCCTGTCCCACATGTTGTCATGCACACATACAGACACAACAACAGCCGGAAACTCTGGTGAGAACAAATCCCAGTATAAAACATGTATACATGCATGTCATGCAAATAAACACAAGATAATAAAACATAAATCAGTATTTATGACACATTAGTGAATATGGATAAAACTCTTCGACTCTTATTCTTTGACTCAACTCATATCTAAGTCTAGGGATCCCGTTGTGAATAAGACGTAACAATCTCCCACCTACTCTCCCAATCGGGGTGGCGGTACGTCTTATTCCTAGACTTTGGTCCTATCTGTATCGAATATCTACAATAGGAGTTGATCTTCTCCTACGCCCATCGATATCACCGAACATATAGTACTTGGCAATTCTACCAAGGCTTACCTATCTCATGTACATTGCTATAATTCAATAGACAAGGCATAACCGTATCAAATTAAAAACAATCTAGTATGTGATTTTGGGACACTCAAATCGGATCTAATTCGAGTTGTGCAATCCCGAATCAACATTGCTTTATACATGTCTTTCTGTCAATCTGATTCTGGCGAAGTCTCGAACTCAAAGCTGTCAATATCAATCTGAAATGACATATCGAATAGGCACAATATCAATAATCAACTCAATTCAGATCTGTTCTGCTCAATATTCCATCTAATTCAATATCAACGGCATAACTATATAGTCTCGATATCCCCGTCAACTCAGACAATAATAGACATTAATAACAAATCATAATCAATAGCCGAACTAATCCATAATCTCATAAATCTGAATAATTTCAATTCAATATCTGAAAATTCATAGCAATTTCATAACTAATCTGTTCTCGATTCTACACCGTCTAATATGTCAAGAACGTCATATATCAATCCTATCCGATTCTGACAATATCATAATTTCAAACCATATCAAAATTCAATAAAACTTACGTCTAGTGGAAGCTCTCATCGATAGAAACATAGTAATGAAATTGTATCAACAATCTGACGGACGGATCTTCCGTAAACTTCAAAGGAATGAAGTGGCTTGTTTCTTTCTGAGGAATGAAGGAATGAATTTTCAAACATATATATATCATGCATGGTGAGGGGCAAGTGGCTCGTTCTTTGCCATGCACGTCTCGCGCATATGCGCGACCTCTACCGGCGCATATGCGCGAGACCTACTGATCTCGGCGTCAACCAATTCTACTACTCGCGTATATGCGCGCCCTAATCACGCGTATATGCGCGACATTCTCTGGAATTAAATCTTAGCTACTGGGCACCTCGCGCATATGCCCGCACCGCCTCGCGCATGTGCGCCAACATCTCTGGACTTGGCAATCACCAATACATCTCCTCGCGCATATGCGCGCCCTGTCTCGCGCATATGCGCGAGGTCCTCTGTCCTAGCGATTGGCTTCTCGCGCATGTGCGCGCATCTTCTCGCGCATGTGCGCGTAAATCTCTGCCCGTCCCCCATGTGTTATCACAGACAACCTCAAATAAAGTCTCGGATTGATCCTTCTATAATCATATCAATTCATCAGGTAATCAATATTAGATTACGATAATCAAATCTCCGATTAACAGTATAAAATCCTCGGGCATTACAATCGAGCAAACATTTTACGTACGATTTTCAGTTATGCACGTATTTATAATTAATCATGACACGATTTCCATGTTTACGTTACGACACGAAATTTTTAAGTTGCATGCGATTTTATTATATATTTACTTGTTATTTCACGATATATGCATGCTGAATCTTTAGACTTATTAGACTTGATTGTTGTAGATACTGATGAGGTCGAGACGAGGGCAGGGACCAGTGAGCTAGCTTGGGTCGGCAGTAGTAGGAACCCGAGGACCTCATACTTCAGTTTATTTATCATTTTTATGCAAACTCATTTTTATCATGATGAATTATTTTAAGTTGTTGTTTTGAAACAGATATATTTACTCCCGCTGCTATTTTGAACATTAAACTTTTTTATCAAGTTCATTTTATGAATGAGGCATGTTATTTATTTTTAATAAGAAAAATTTTTAATTATTCCGTAAATTTTCAAATACGAAATACGGGCATCTATATCCGAGGAAAGCATGGGATCCATTAGAGTTGTCGGAGGGACAAATCACGAGGGGATGATTTAAGAAATTCAAAGAGGCACTACAGGGAGTAATGAGCAGTCAAGAAGGGCTTACGAACAAGTTGCAAAGTGCCGAAGGTTCGTGATGCATGGGAGTAAGAATGAGAGTCCTTGGAACATGATTCAAGCAATAAATGATGAGGAATCCTGAAGCAGCGGCGCCTGAGCGGCCACAATTTACCGCCCAACCGCCACAATTATGGTCCAAGAGAAAAATTCCCCAGCACCTCGCTCCTGAGCGCGAGCGAGATGCGAGAAATAAAATCTCCGTACACCTCGCGCCCGGGCGGACGAAACTTACATCTCGAGCGAGAGCCAACTGCGAGAAAATCTTGAATATCCTAGTTTAGAGTTTTAACTATTTTGGCAACTATTAAGAACAAAAGAAGGTTAGGTTGATGGTGGTTGAATTTCTAGAATATGCTCTCATTTTGTGGGATCTACTAGTGAGAATTAGGAGGAGATATAATGAGAGACCCATTGAAACTTGGGATGAGATGAAGAGGGTCATGAGGAAGAGGTTTGTGGCCAATCACTATTATAGGGAGATGTTTAAGAGGCTACAAACTTTGAGGCAAGGAGTAAAGAGTGTTGAGGACTACTATAAAGAGATGGAAGTAGTCATGATTAGGGCAAACATAGAAGAAGATAGTGAGGCAACAATGGCACGTTTTCTTTGTGGTTTGAACAAGGAGATTCAAGATCAAGTGGAGCTTAGGCAGTACTTGGATCTAGAAGAGATGGTGCAAATGGTCATAAACAAGGAGTGCAAGTTAAATTTGAAACGTGAGGAGAGTAAAGTGATGACCAAGCCTAAGATTGAGACCAAATAAGAGACGCCTAAACAAGGAGTGCAAGGTAAATCTGAAACTCCTCTTAATCGTTCTAGGGATATTAAATATTTTAGGTGTCAAGGGATGGGTCATATTGCTAGCCAATGTCCTAATAAGAGGGTAATGATATTGAATGACTATGGTGAGTATGAGTCTAAAAGTGAGGGTGATGACGAGCGTGATGATGATGAGATGCCTGCTTTAGAGGATCCTGATGTGGGGTATGTGGCAGTTGGAGATGAAGCACTAGTGGCTATGAGTATCATGAGTGCCCAAGTCAAGGAGGAGGATACTAACCAAAGGGATAACTTGTTCCACACTAGGTGTTTTGTAAATCAAAAGGTTTTCAATCTAATCATAGATGGGGAGAGTTGTACTAATGTGGCTAGTATTAAGATGGTGGAGAAATTGGGTTTACCTACATTGAAGCATCCTCAACCATATAGGCTTCAATGGTTGAATGATTGTGCGAAAGTGAAGGTGAACAAACAAGTGTTAGTTTCTTTTTCAATTGGGAAGTACGTTGATGAGATGTTGTGTGATGTGGTGCCAATGCATGCTTGTTATATTTTGTTAGGGAGACCATGGCAATATGATAGGCAAGTGACAGATGATGTGTTTAGGAATAGATATTCTTTTATACTAAAAAAAGAACCTATTGTTTTACTTCCTTTGTCCCCAATGCAAGTGGTGGAGGACCAATTGAAAAAAAAAGAAGAGAGATGAGATCGAAAAAAGAGTTAACTAAAAAGTGAGATGACCTTTGAAAACAAAAATGAAATGGCTGAAAAAAAGAGTGAAAAAAAAAGTAAGATAGCCATACAAAACAAAAAAGAGAGGAAAGAAAATGAGAGAAAAGAGGCCAAAAAGAAAAAATATATGGCCCAAAAGAGTGAGTTGAAACTTATGTTGCACACACATGAACCACTTGTGTTGATTCTTTACAAGGAGATCTTCCTTCACACAAGTGATATAGTCGGGTCCCTTCCGAGCATTGTTGTTTCACTTTTGCAGGAGTTTGATGATATATTTCCGGAGGAGATACCTCAAGGATTACCACCATTGAAGGGGATTGAGCATCAAATTGACTTTGTGCCCGGGAGTGCATTACCAAATCGTCCAGCTTATAGAAGCAATCCGGAGGAAAGTAAGGAGCTTCAACGGCAGGTAAGTGAGTAGTTAGATAGGGGTTTTGTGCGTGAGTCCATGTCTCCTTGTGCTGTTCTTATTTTATTAGTTCCTAAGAAATATGGCTCATATCGTATGTGTGTGGATTGTAGAGCAATCAATAACATAACCATTAAGTATAGGCATCCCATACCTAGATTAGATAATATGTTAGATGAGTTGCATGGTGCATGTATTTTCAGCAAAATTGTTTTGAAGAGTGGTTATCACCACATTAGTATGAGGGAAGGTGATGAGTGGAAAACAGCTTTCAAAACCAAGTACGGGTTATATGAGTGGATGGTCATGCCTTTTGGCTTTACTAACGCTCTATGTACCTTTATGAGGTTGATGAATCATGTCTTGCGTGCTTACATTGGGAAATTTGTTGTGGTTTATTTTGATGATATCCTTGTGTCTAGCAAAAATCTAGGAGAGCGTGTTGATCACTTGAGAATTTTGCTAATCACACTAAGGGCAGAAAATTTGTATGCTAATTTAAAGAAATATGATTTTTGTACTAGCAAACTTGTGTTCCTTGGTTTAGCGGTAAGCTCACAGGGCATACAAGTGGATGAAGACAAAGTAAGTGCTATTAAAAATTGGCCAACGCCTACTACTGTTGGTCAAGTCCGAAGTTTTCATGGTCTTGAAAGCTTCTATAGGAGGTTTGTAAAGGATTTTAGCACACTGACAGCATCGATGATGGCGGTAATAAGAAGAACGTTGCATTCCATTGGGGCGAGGAGCAAGAGAATTCCTTTAATACTATTAAGCAAAAATTAATTAATGCTCATTTCCTTGTTTTTCCTGACTTTGCTAAAACGTTTGAAATTGAATGTGATTCTTCAGGTGTAGGTATTGGGGGAGTGTTGATGCAAGGAGGACGGCAGGTGACGTACTTTAGTGAGAAGATTAATGTAGCAGGGCTGAACTATCCGACGTATGACAAGGAGTTGTACGATCTTGTGAGAACGCTTGAAACGTGGCAGCTTTACTTGAGGCCTAGGGAATTTGTGATTCATACGGATCATGAATCCTTAAATCATCTTAAGGGGCAGCAGAAGTTGAACAAGAGACATGCCAAGTGGGTGGCATTTGTGGAGACATTCCCCTACACGATCAAATATAAGCAAGGTAAAGAAAACGTAGTGGCCGACGCGTTATCACGAAGGTACATACTATTCTCTACTTTAGAATCTAAAATTTTTGGATTTGAGCATGTCAAGGAATTGTATGTGCTAGATGATGATTTTAAGGATGTGTTTGAAACATGTATGTATGGTCTACATGAAAAATTCTATTTGCATAATGGTTTCTTGTTTAGAGAAGATAGGTTGTGCATCCCTAAATCATCTATTCATAAATTACTTGTTAGGGAGGCACATGGGGGTGGTTTGATGAGACACTTTTGTGTGGTAAAAACTTTGAATACTTTACATGAACATTTTATTGGCCACATATGAAGCATGACATTGAAAGAGTGTGTGATAAGTGCATTACTTGTAGGCAAGCCAAGTCTAGAACACAACCACATGAATTGTATACACCACTTCCAATCCATAGTGAACCTTGGGTTGATATTTCTATTGATTTTGTTTTGTGGTTGCGTAGGACAAAGAAAGTGAGGGATTTTATATTTGTTGTTGTGGATAGATTTTTCGAAAATGATGAATTTTATTGCTTGTCACAAAACTGATGATGCTTCTAACATTGCGGATTTGTTCTTTAGAGAAGTCGTTAGGTTGCATGGCATGCCTAGGACTATTGTTTCTGAACGTGATGTTAAGGCTTTGAGTTATGTTTGGAAAACGTTATGGGCTAAACTTGGCACAAAATTGTTGTTTTCTACTACTTGTCGTCCTAAAACGGATGTGCAAACTGAGGTTGTTAATAGAACTTTAGGAACATTTTTGTGTGCTATACTTAAGAAGAACTTAAAGAATTGGGAAGATTGTTTACCATTTGTTAAGTTTTCTTATAATCGTTGCTTGCATTCTACTACAAATTATTCGCCATTTGAAATTGTGTATGGTTTTAATCCTTTGACTCTGTTGGATTTGATGTCTTTACCTTTGAGTGAAAGGTTAAACATGGATGGCAAAAAGAAGGCCGAATTTGTTAGGGATTTGCAAGAGAAGGCCAAGGACAACATTGAAAAGAAAAATGAGCAATATGCTAAGCAAGCCAACAAGGGGAAGAAGAAGGTGTTATTTGAGAAGGGTGATTGGGTATGGCTACACTTGCGGAAGGAAAGGTTCCCCGAGAAAAGACGTTCAAAGCTGCTACCTAGGGGTGATTGACCATTTCAAGTCCTTGAAAGGATCAATGACAACGCCTACAAAATCGATCTACTAGGTGAGTATAACGTAAGTTCTATTTTTAATGTTAGTGATCTTTCGTTGTTCGATATAGGTGATGAACAAGATTTGAGGACAAATCCTTTTCAAGAAGGGGAGGATGATGCAAACATGGTAGGCCAAGCTCCAAAGAAGGCATTGGATCCTTTAGAGTTTCCGGAGGGGCCAATCACGTGGGGATGACTGAAGAGATACAAAGAAATATTGCAAGGGCTCATGAGCAATAAAGTAGAGTGATGCGAACATGGTTGGTCAAGCCCCAAGGAAAGAATTAGAGCCTTTAGAGTTGCCAGAGGGACCAATCACGAGGGAACGTCTGAAGAGGTTCAAAGAAGCATTTAATGGGCTTATGAGCAATCAAGGAGGGCTTACGTGCATGGAGCAAAGTGTCGAAGGGTTCGTGATGCATGGGAGTGAGTTCGGGAACCAAAAGAACATTATTCAAGCAGTC
The DNA here is from genome assembly GCF_012295235.1 of Primulina huaijiensis. Lineage (NCBI taxonomy): Eukaryota > Viridiplantae > Streptophyta > Magnoliopsida > Lamiales > Gesneriaceae > Primulina > Primulina huaijiensis. The sequence goes on from NC_133312.1 coordinate 11,455,263, forward strand.
CAGAGCCTACACGGACCCCAGCACGGACCTGTACATGGGGTCCGTGTCCATTACAACCGAGAATGAAGAAATCCAGTGTGTACACGGACCCGTGCATGGACCTGTGCACGGGGTCCGTGTCCTATACATCCGAGATGGAGAATTCCAGTGCCTACACGGACCAGCTTTCGGACCTCTACATGGGGTCCGTGTACCATCGCAGATTTGGCTAGAATTTTATCTTAATTTAGAGTTTTATTTCTTTTGGTAACTAGATTTGTGATATCTCTTAGTTGTTAAAAACATATGTGGATGAAATTTTAACAAATAATTCAGATTATCATTGATATTTTATCAAAGTTTTAGAGTTTTTCTCTAAAAAACATTCAAAGTCTTGCTTTGTTTTTCAAATCAAACTTATCAAAGTTTTTAACTTTGTGACGTTTGTCGATCGTTCTTGTGCGGATTGTCATAGGCTTGTTCTTTGAAGGTTCGTTCGAATTTTCGATTATTTCATCATGATTATCTGTTGCTAAACTTATTATAGTTTAGAGGTGAAAATCACGCACACACTTGTTTCAAAATATCGGGACAAAAACATCGATCCTTGTTCATTATTGAATTGAGGGCGCGATTCCAAATAAATCGTGTTTGCTTTTCATTCGTACGAGTATTCATATCATTTGGCATCAGAGCTTAGGTTCAATGAATTCAAGTAAGTATCTAGTTCTTCAATTTTCAGATCTGCTTATTTCTTCGTTCGTTTACAGATCTGTTTGGTTTATCGTTCTTCGTGTTTTTCGTGAATCTGTGATTCTCGAAAATTCTGAATTTTTTTTTCTTTTTCTTGGCATGGCCTATATATATGATGGACGATGTTATTATTTTTCCTAGCTCCATTAATCCATTGATTATATATTTGCTATGTAATGGTTCATTGATTGAAAGAAAAAGAAAGGAATTTTGATGCCAATTGCTAAGGAAGGAGCTAGTTCTAATTACATGCACACCACATGTTTGATAAAATGATTCAATGGTTCTTTTTATGGCTTCATAATTATATGGTAGTGGTGGTGCTTCTAGCACTTGTACACACACATAACAGAAGTTGATCAACATTTAACATGTACAATGACTGATTTTGACTGAAATGTACATGTATACCATCAACGGATGACTTATCAATGCCATACTAAAATGAAAGAAATGGTTGATAGAATGCCATCTTTTAATTGTTATCTATATATTCCATTGAATGATGGCATTTTCTATGGTTCAATTGTAATGATTCCTTTCTTTACACTATTGTATATGTAATTGTTATAGAAAGTTCCACTTACTGAGTTTTGTAAACTCATTCAAGTTATGTCATGTGATTCAGATAAAAAAGAATAGAGATAGAAGTGTCGAGGCATGGAAGGTGCATGTGCCAAAGCTTGGAGAATGATGTTTGATAAAATGTGGCAATTATAAAATTGTTTTGAGTATTGTACCTTGGTCTATTTTTTTAACAAGAAAATTATGTCTTAACTTTTGGAAAACACTTGGTAATCATGGAGATGGGATATATGTGTTTACTCGATGTTTTTAGAATATATGTGTATTTTGGAAAGATTGATTGTGTTAATTATTTATTTTGTTTTCCTGGGAATATTTGGTAAGTCTATATTATGGGCAAACTTTGCCAAAATTTTATTAATTATTATTTTCTCCAAATCTTTTATAAAGCTTCTGCATTATAGCATTTATAGTTTAATGTCATGGGGTAAGGGTGTTACATTTAGTGGTATTAGAGAAAAGTTTTTCGGACCAATAATTTGGCACATGTCTTCCTATGCTTGTGACACTTCGGTATATATCTTTCTGCATCTCATTGATGTATTGGTATGATGATAAGCTTTACATGTAATATGTTTTGAAAATGATTTTAGATTGAGACGCAATGTAGGAAAATGCCACCCAAGAGAAAAGCTCCTGAAGTACCTCCTAGAAGGAGTGCCGGAAAAGACCGAGACAGTACTTCCTATAATGTAGTTGATGAGTTTAGTAGGCTACTTCATGAGCAAACTAAAGTGCATGTGGAACAAATCCTGCAACTTCTCCGATTGCAAACACCGGTTAAAGGTAGAGGCCAAGGCCATGATCAACGAGTTCAAGAACGAGTTGTTGAGGGAGTTTATGATAAATTCAAGAAGATGAATCCACCCGAATTTGTAGGGAGTCCGGACCCTTTGATTGCAATGGAGTGGGTGAAGGCGGTCGAGGTGATCTTTGATTACCTTAACTTTGATGATATATCGAGTGAGTTGTGTTGTGTTTCTCTTAACCAAGACCGCAAGAATTTGGTGGGAAGCAACCAAGGTAACGATTAATGTTCAAATATTGAAATGAAATGAGTTTAAAGATTTGTTCTATGATAAGTACTTTCCTAGCGATGTTAAAGCCTGCAAGGTGAAAGAATTCTTGGAGCCAAGGGACAATGGGCATGAATGATTACATCTTGAAGTTTGAAGAAGGTTGTCTTTTTGTTCCTTTCATTGCTAGCAACGACAAAGATAGAGCCGAGCATTTTATGAGGGGGTTGAGGGCGGAGATTCGAAGAGATGTTCGAATGTCGAAGGCTAATTCTTACAAGGAGATTGTTGAGAAAGCATTGATGGCCGAATATGATGAGAAAGAGATTGATAAAGAAAGACAATTCAGGAGGCAAAAATTTGTCCAAAAGGGTCAAGTTTCAGTTCAAGGAGGAAAAGGAGAACACAAGGGGAAAGGAAAGGAAGAATATCGCGGTAAAGCTCCTGCAGTGAAATATGAATCAGATAAGCCTTTATGTCCTAAATTCCATAAACCACATTAAGGAGAGTGCCTAGTTAGAAGCAACAAATGTTATAGATGTGGAGGTGTTGAGCACATTGCGATCAATTGCACTCAATCATCGGACAAGAACTGAGTTCAGGGGCGTATTTTCTCTTTGACCAAGGAAGGAATTAATCCTGATTAGTCAATCATTTCAGGTACCATTCTTATTTCAGGCAACGTAGCTACTACTCTTATTGATATTGGCGCCACACATTCTTTTATATATGAGCAATTTATGCATTCTCTGGGTCTTGCTCCTATTGGTGACATTGTCCACTTTTCTATTGTGCTTCCTTCGGGAGAGTATATTCATTCTTCAAGTGTGATTCGAGCATGCCCTGTTCAAGTAGATGAGGAATTGTTGAATGTTGATTTGATTGTCATTCTTATGATTGAGTTTAATGTTTTTTTTGGAATGGATTGGTTATCTACTTATCGAGCTGTGATAGATTGTATAGCCAAGACAGTGCGTTTTCCTTCAGGGCATGGTGATAGCAGGGTCTTCATGGGGTCAGGTACTTCGCTTGGCCTTTCTTTTATTTCTTGCTTGCAAATGCAACAAATGTTGGTTAAGGGTTTGTCATGGGTTTCTAGCATCAATGGTGAATATAACTAGAGAAGGGAGTGGGAATGTGAGCGACATTGATATTTTGAGGGATTATCTTGATGTCTTTGAAGATGATGTGCCTGGATTGCCACCGAATATAGAGGTGGAATTTGTTATTGATATTGTACCAGGTACCGCACCGATTTCTAAAGCCCCTTATCGAATGGCTCCAACTGAAATGAAAGAGTTGAAGAGTCAATTGCAAGAGTTATTAGATAAAGGCTTTATTAGACCAAGTTCATCTCCATGGGAGGCACCAGTATTATTTGTGAAGAAGAAAGATGGGTCTTTGAGATCGTGTATTGACTATCGAGATATCAACAAAGTAACGATCAAGAACTAATATCCTCCGCCCAGAATTGATGATCTTTTTGATCAGTTACAAGGTGCTACTGTATTTTCCAAGATTTATTTGCGGTCAGGGTACCATCAATTGAAAGTAAAGGAGTGTGACATACCTAAGACGGCTTTTCGAACCAGGTATGGTCACTACGAGTTTTTGCTTATGTCGTTTGGATTAACTAATGCTCCATCTGTAGTTATGGATCTTATGAATCGGATTTTTAATCCATATTTGGATAGTTTCTTTATTGTTTTCATTGATGATATTTTAATCTATTCAAAGACTCGAGATCTACATAGGGTGCATTTGAAGATCGTGTTATAGCAGCTGAGGGACAACCAGTTATATGCTAAATTCAAGAAGTGTGAATTTTTGCTGGAGCAAGTTGCATTTTTAGGTCATATCGTTTCCAGGAAAGGAATTGCTGTGGATCCAGCTAAGATTGAAGCTGTTAAGAAGTGGCCTATTCCTTTGACAGTTGCTGAGGTACGAAGTTTCCTTGGGTTTGCAGGGTACTATCGTCGTTTTATTGCTGATTTCTCTAAAATAGCCTTGCCACTTACTACTCTGACGAGAAAGACAATTAAGTTTGAATGGACTAATGAATGTCAGCAAGCATTTCAAGTATTGAAGGAAAAATTGACTTCAGCTCCAGTGTTAGCACTTCCTCAAGGAGTCAAAAACTTTGTGGTGTATATAGATTCTTCAAAGAAAGATCTCGGTGCTGTGTTGATGCAGCAAGGAAAAGTTATTGCTTATGCTTCTCTTCAATTGAAGGATTATGAAAAGAACTATCCGACTTATCATGTCAAGAGTTTCACCTTATCATCTCAACTTTAGGAAAGTTAGCTATTCATTATTCAAAGTGTAAAACTTTGAATATTAAATTAACATGCTAATTGTATTTAAATGAAGAAATAAAGGAAAAATATAGAGAGAAATATTATGAACTCAAAAGTTTGTTCATAGAATGAGGGATATCTCAATACAATACAATGCACCCCTATTTATAGCCAAATTTGGGAAGACAACCACAAATAAAATATTATTTTTTTACACATAAGTCTTCATTGGTGTTCCAAGATATTATATTATATTACACATCACTTTTGAAAATCTTCTTCTCCGAATTTGCTTCTTCACATAAAAAGAAACATGTGGATAATTGAGTTGTCTAGTTGTGGTATTTTTTTCAAACCATTTGACCAAGTAATTTGAGAGATATGGTCAAAATACTAGAGCATGGTAAAACTG
>NC_133312.1:11460745-11462570 GCF_012295235.1 Primulina huaijiensis
AGAGATATATGGGTCGTAGCATATAACTTAAAAATTACATAGATCTTCAATATCTTTCTTTTTGTATTTTTCTCCTTTTTTTTCAGGAAATATCATTTTTTTTTTCAAAATAAGAACTCAAGATCTAAACAATAGATAATCTCTCTCATGATCAATAAAGGCTCGAAAGCAGTTTTTTCAGTCCTCTTCACTCACTCATAAAATAAGTGTGAGTTTAAAATTTTAGGCACTCTTATAAGGTATATCTTGGGCCATATACTTTAATACCTGATTTTATCACATTGGTTAATCACTCAAAAAGATTTCATAAATAATATTTTTACATTGATCAGAATATTAAAATTGATTTTTTTTTTCAAATAAAAATTTAAACATTCTTAAATAGAATAATACATGTTCTAATTTAAATCTTTCAAACATGTAATGTATGACATTTTTGCAAAAATTACTAAGATACAAACAATAAACATGATTTTATTTTAAAATAATATATATATATATTTTTTTTATTTTTTTTAAATTTTTTTGATAAGTTTGTTCTCCCCCCAATCAGAATATGACATTGTCCCTAATGTCAAAATAACTATTAATAAAGAGTACATAATGAAAGAGATATCACCTGGAATTTTATTGAAGATAACAAACTGAAACAAACGCAAACCAATCCACGACTTTTAAATCAATGATCCAACTTCCTTTTCTTACTGCTTGATTGCGACCAATTGATCTTTGTTATCATCGGATCAGGCTTATGAACAAAAGCTTCCAAATCATCAATTAATTGGTCGGCAGTCGAAGCACAGATGAGCATCCGTCGTGAATTTTCTGAAATGAAATTCTGTTCCACAGCTTTATCAAGAAATGTCAACAAACTTTTATAATAATTATTGATATTCAACAAGCCCACATGTTTATTATGGATATTAAGTTGTGCCCAAGAAACAGTGTGAAAAATTTCTTCTAATGAACCAAAACCAGCTGGTAGTGCGATAAAAGCATCAGAATTTTCAATCATTTGAGTGATTCTTTCATACATAGGAAAAACTTTTAATTCCTCCCCAATCGTAACACCTGTAATATTTCATTCAGCTAAAGCTGTAGGAATAATACCCAAAACCTGACTACCTTCAAGATGAGCAGATGTTGAAACAGATCCCATTACCCCAATATTACCTCCCCCATATACAAAGTGAATTTTTCTCTCAGCCAATATCTTTCCAAGATTATTTGCTGCTTCTACAAACACTTCATTTTTTCCAGAACTCAACCCACAAAATACACAAATATTTTTCAATGATTGTGCAGAGGTTCCAGCCATGTTTTTTTTACTTTCTTCTTTTTTTCTTTTCTGCGAAAATAGAGAGAGAGATGAGAGATTTTATAGGGGTAATATGTTATAAGGACAAAACTATGGGTCAAAGTTGTAAACAGAATAAACAGTAAAAACAATAATGACACACATGCATGTAAACAGTAGTGTGATTGTGGCTCACAATTTTCCTCTGGTTTTACGTCCAGAAACGGCTTCAACGCCTTCTATGAGTCGAGGATATGCTTCCCATCCAATTTTCTTATAAATTGGCAAACAGGGTATTTTTTAGTCGGATTCCCAAGACTATGACGCTCATCTTGGAATTGTTTCCATAAACGGAGAAGTTCAATATGCACATGTCCACTAGAATGCGTCTCAAGAGTCAATAAGATGTTATCTAAAGACTCCTTACTCAGCCCATTCTTAATGAAACCAATTTTATCTTCTCTGTTATTGGAAACACATCCCAAAGATCTGCATCGTTTGTCACAAGTCCATCTTGCACACTTATGA
>NC_133312.1:11462677-11587725 GCF_012295235.1 Primulina huaijiensis
ATTTTTGTATCAGCAATTATGGGAAACTGATTAAACCGACTATGAGAGTCACAGAGTACCGTTATCCGCCATTTAACCGGGAAAATAAAAAGATTAAGGAAACCTGAAATAAAAACAAACAAAATTAAATGCAACACAAAAAAAATCAAGGCTCGGAAAGGGAAATAAACTCTTCTTGAAAAATTTCATTTTCTAAAAATGGTTTAAGCCTTTGTCCATTTACTTTAAAAACATCATCACTTTTAGGATTTTCAATATCCACAGCTCCATAAGTATACACATGCTTTACAACATATGGGCCTGTCCACCTTGATCGTAATTTTCTTGGGAATATGTGAAGTCGAGAATTATAAAGCAAAACTTTTTTACCAATCTCAAAAGATTTTCTAAGAATTGTTTTATCATGAAATGATTTGATTTTTGCTTTATAAATCCTTGAATTCTCATACGCGTCATTTCTGAGTTCATCATGTTCATTAAGTTGCAATTTACGCAATTTGTTGGCATCATCCATGCTTGAATTTAAAGTTTTGATCGCCCAATAAGCTTTATGTTCCAATTCCACAGGCAAATGATACTGTTTTCCATAAACCAACCTATAGGGAGACATATTCAATGATGTTTTAAAAGCTGTTCGATATGCCCAATGTGCATCATTAAGTCGCAGAGACCAATCTTTTCTATTTGAGTTAACAGTTTTTTCCAAAATTTGCTTTATCTCTCTAATAGCTAATTCAACTTGTCCATTTGTTTGAGGATGATAAGGAGTAGTTACTTTGTGAGTAATACCATATTTTTTCATTAATGAAGCAAATGGTTTATTAACAAAGTGAGTTCCCCCATCACTTATCATGGCTCGAGGAATTCCAAATCTACTAAAAATATTTTCTTTTAAAAATTTGATGACGATTTTATGATCATTTGTTCGACATGGAATTGCCTCTATCGATTTGGAAACATAATCAACTGCAACTAAAATATACAAGTATCCAAACAACGGTGGAAAAGGTCCCATAAAATCTATTCCCCAACAATCAAAGATTTCAATTTCAATAATAAGATTCAAAAGCATCATATTTCTTTTTGAAATCGCACCCAATTTTTGACAATTTTCACAGATCTTGCAGATTTCGTGGGTGTCTTTAAATGAAGTGGGCCAATAAAATCCAACTGCAAGATTTTTGTAGTCGTTTTCTTTGAAGAAAAATGTCCTCCACATGCTTCTGAATGACAAAATTTAATGACACTACTTACCTCATTGTCGGGTATGCAACGTCGAAAAATTTGATCCGGAAAATACTTGAACATATACTGATCATCCCAATAAAAGTTTTTTACCTCATTCAAAAATTTTCTTTTATCTTGAGAACTCCATTGCGGTGGCATTTTTCCTGTCACAAGAAAATTTACTATGTTAGCAAACCAAGGTGTAGTAGTAACTGAAAATAGATGTTCATCAGGAAAATTATCGTTAATTGGTGTCATTTCACAAGATGATCCTGTTACTAGTCTCGATAAATGATCGGCTACGACATTCTCGGTTCCTTTTTTATCTTTGATCACAATGTCAAATTCTTGGAGCAACAAAATCCATCGTATCAGTCGTGGCTTTGCATCCTGTTTGGTCAACAAATATCTAATAGCAGAATGATCAGTAAACACGATAGTTGTTGATCCAATCAAATAAGAACGAAATTTATCTAATGCAAATATTACAGCAAGTAGTTCTTTTTCAGTTGTGGAGTAATTCATTTGAGCATTGTTTAAAGTTCTACTTGCATAATATATCACATAAGGCTTACCGTTTCTTCTTTGACCCAATACTGCACCGACTGCATAATCACTCGCATCGCACATGATTTCAAATGGTAAAGACCAATCAGGAGGTTGCATGATAGGAGCTGATGTTAAATGTCGAATGATTTTATCAAAAGCATTTTGACATTCTTGAGTCCACTCAAATGCACTGTCTTTTGTTAAGAGGTTACAAATGGGTTTAGAGATTAAACTAAAGTCCTTTATAAACCTCCTATAAAATCCAGCATGTCCCAAAAATGAGCGAATTTCTTTAATGGTTTTTGGAGGGGGTAAATTGGCAATGACATCAACTTTTGCTTTATCAACTTCAATTCCATGAGATGACACGACATGTCCCAAAACAATTCCAGAAGTAATCATGTAATGACATTTTTCCCAATTTAAAATAAGACCTTTTTCCTCGCATCTTTTTAAAACTTTTTCCAAATTTTCAAGACAATTATCAAATGTATTCCCAAAGACAGTTAAATCATCCATGAAAATTTCCAAACAATTTTCAACCATGTCGCAAAAAATGCTTAGCATACATCTTTGAAATGTTGCTGGGGCATTGCATAATCCAAATGGCATCCTTCTAAATGCAAATGTTCCAAAAGGACATGTGAATGTAGTTTTATCTTGATCTTCGAGTGCAATGGGAATTTGATAATAACCTGAATATCCATCAAGAAAACAGTAGTATGGATGACCTGCTACTCTTTCTAAAATTTGATCCAAAAATGGTAATGGAAAATGATCTTTTCTAGTGGCGTCATTTAATTTTCTATAATCAATACACATCCGCCAACTAGATGGGACTCGACTTGTTAACAATTCACCTTTTTCATTTTTTATCACTGTGATGCCAGATTTTTTCGGAACTACTTGTGTTGGGCTTACCCACTTACTATCAGAAATAGGGTAGATAATCCCAACATCAAGTAGTTTGAGAACTTCAGTTTTCACAACATCTTTCATGTGTGGATTTAATCTCCTTTGTGGTTGTTGAGATGTTTTTGCATTTTCTTCTAAGTGAATTTTGTGAGTGCAAATTAGTGGATTAATGCCCTTGAGATCTTTTAGTGTCCAACCAATTGCATTTTTATGTCTTTTAAGCATATCAACTAATTTACTTTCTTCATCACTTGCTAGTTTGGAAGAAATAACCACCGGATATGTTTCATCTTCTCCAAGAAATGCATACTTCAATTCTTCTGGCAAGGGTTTTAACTCCAATATGGGTGGTTCGTCTTTGTTCTCATATTTTGCATCAAATTCTTTCTCTGATCTTGGTAACGAGTGATACCTGATAAAATCATCAAGATCAATTTCAATATTTTATTTAACAGTTTCAATTGAACAAATATCTAATTGATCACGATTACTCCCTTCTTGAATGTTTTCTTCCACAAGAGTTTCAATAAGATTTTCATCTTCACTTTCATCTCCTTTGTCATGTGGTTGCTTACAAAGATTAAACACATTAAGCTCCAAGGTCATGTTACCAAATGACAACTTCATTATTCCATTCCTGCAATTTATAAGAGCATTAGAAGTTGCTAAAAATGGACGACCTAAAATTACAGGAATTGCATTACAAGCTTCGATAGGTTGTGTATCTAAAACTATGAAATCGACAGGATATACAAAGTTATCAACTTGGACCAACACGTCTTCTACCATACCTCTTGGCACTTTAACAGATCTATCAGCAAGTAAAAGTGTTACCGAAGTAGGTTTTAACTCGCCTAGATTGAGTTCTTGATAAACTGAATATGGAAGTAAATTCACACTAGCTCCAAGGTCAAGCAAGGCTTTTTTAATCTTTCGTTCTCCAATAATACAAGAAATAGTAGGACAACCAGGGTCTTTGTATTTCAAAGCATTATTATTTTGAATGATTGCACTTACTTGTTCGGCTAAAAATGCTTTCTTTTTCACATTCAATTTTCTTTTCACAGTGCACAAGTCTTTCAAAAATTTGGCATATGATGGTACCTGTTTTATTGCATCTAATAAAGGAATATTAACTTTTACTTGTTTAAAAATATCATATATATCAGAATTCAAATTTGATTTTTTTGTATTTTTCAATGCATGAGGGAATGGTGGTGACACTGTCTGTTGAACCTCCTCTTCGCAAGTTATGGGTTCCACTTCCTTACCCTTTGGAGTTGATTTATCATCATCTTCACAAGGTTCAAGAATGGATTTTTCCACAACCTTACCACTTCGAAGGGTAATAACAGATTTTACCTGATCCATCGGTTGAGTTCCAGAAGTTCCAGTTTGTGAATGATGATCCTTGGGATTAGGCAGAGGTTGTGAAGGAAATTTACCTTTTTCATGAACATTAAGTGCAGATGCAAATTTAGCAAGAGTATCTTTCAAATCTGTCATGGTTTGAGCAGTTTGAGTATTGATAGACTCTTGCTTTGCAATGAAAGAATTCAATATATCTTCCAAATTCCTTTTAGGTGGAGGAACATAAGGTGCATAATTTTGAAAATTTTGTTGATTTTGGAAATGTGGTTGTGAAAATTGTGCAGCATTATCATTCCTCCAACTAAAATTTGGATGATTTCGCCAACCTGGATTGTAACTTTGAGAAAATGGTTCAAAATTTGGCCTTTTGAGATTGTTTAAAACATTGGCTTGTTCATGGAGACATTCTTTAAAAGAAGGCAAAGTGGGACAATCTTTTGTAGAATGATCACTTGTATCACAGATGTGACATGCAATTTCTTGAACAGATTTTAATTGACCATTCTTTTTCAATTCAAGTGCCTCAACTTTTCTTGCCAAAGAGGTAAATCTAGCTTGAAGATCATGTTCATCTTTGAGAGTGTACATACCTCCACCAGATGTAGGAGATTGAATCTTGTTTGATGGTTCGATTGTACCTATAGTGTCCCAATTTTGAGCATTTTCAGCTAATGAATCGAGATACTCAATTGCCTCATTTGGATCTTTATCTTCAAATGTTCCATTACACATAAATTCAACCATTTGCCTATCTTTAGGTGTTAAGCCTTCATAAAATTGAGAAACAACTCTCCAAATTTCAAAACCATGATGTGGACAAAGATTAAGCAATTCTTTATATCTATCCCAACACTGATAAAAAGTTTCTCCTTGTTTTTGAGTGAAAGTGATGATTTGCCTTTTGAAAGAATTTGTTCTATGAGATGGAAAAAACTTTTTCAAAAATTGTTGTTGCAATTCATCCCAAGTTCGAATGGATCCCGATCTAAGATTTTGTAGCCAAGTTTTAGCTTTATCTTTTAAAGAAAAAGGAAAAAGCTTAAGTCGAATGGTGTTCATGCTACAATTTAGATCATTATATGTGTTGCACACTTCTTCAAACTCTCGTAAATGCATGTATGGATTTTCAGAATCTAAGCCATGAAAGTTGGGTAAAAGTTGGATAATACCAGGCTTAAAATTGAAATGAGATGCATCAGGGGGAAAAACTAGACATGAAGGTGCACTAGTACGTGTAGGATTCATGTGATCTCTAAGTGTTCTTCGTCTATCATGATCATGTTGAGATTGAATTTCATCTTCATTTTCTTGGATGGGTTCTTCCGCCATGTTTTGTGAAAATAAAGGGTTATTTCGAATGAGTCGACCACTAAGTGTACGTGACCAAATAATGCTCATGCAAATGCAAATGCAAAAGAATAAAAACACACAAAAGCAATAAAAATTCAAATAAAGAAAAATAAACTATAAACAAAATTAAATAGACTTGAAATTAAATTATACTTCCCCGGCAACGGCGCCAAAAACTTGTTGTCACTTTGATTGTTGCACTCCCAAGAGCAGGTTGTCCACAAGTAGTATAATTCGGTGAGTCCGATATCGTATCCACAGGGAAGCTAAGGTAATTACAAGTCCACTACAATGTCTTTTTGTTTTGTTTTTTTTTTTGTTTCTTTTTAATTTTAATTGTTTGAATCTTTAATGGGTAAATTTTAATTGTTCAAATTTTAATTTAAGTAGTTGAGATTAAAGGATCCACTCTTGGTATTTTAATAAAGTTAACATTAACGAACAATATTGAAATCCACTTAATAAAATGGTTCCAATATATTAAATAATCATATTTATATTATGTTATAAATTATTATCTTATAAGTATATAATATATACCAAAACTTATAAATGTGGTCAAGTATTTATTGTGCTATATATATTTGTAAACACTAAATCAAGGTTCCCACTTTAAATGGTTGGTAAAACCAAACAAACATTTAAATGGTACCAATAAATTAATACTATGATATATTCATATATAATAAATCAAGGAATCCAAGTTAAATGGTTGGTAAAACCAAACTAACATTTAAATGGTTCCAAGAATTTAATATTATAATATATTTATATATAATAAATCAAGGCATCCACTTTAAATGGTTGGTAATACCAAACTAACATTTAAATGGTTCCAAGAATTTAGTGTAACATATAGCAACAATAAATCAAAACTCCCACTTATAAGTAGGGTATAAAAATGCTTAAAGAAATAAATATAACATAAACAATAAATAATGATTAAATAATATAAAACATAGATTCTTACCTTTTAATAACCTTATTATCATGCCAAGAGTTTCACCTTATCATCTTAACTTTAGGAAGTTAGCTATTCATTATTCAAAGTGTAAAACTTTGAATATGAAATTAACATGTTAATTGTATTTAAATGAAGAAATAAAGGAAAAATATAGAGAGAAATATTATGAACTCAAAGGTTTGTTCATAGAATGAGGGATATCTCAATACATTACAATGCACCCTTATTTATAGTAAAATTTGGGGAGACAACCACAAATAAAATATTATTTTTTTACACATAAGTCTTTATTGGTGTTCCAAGATATTATATTATATTACACATCACTTTTGAAAATCTTCTTCTCCGAATTTGCTTCTTCACATAAAAAGAAACATGTGGATAATTGAGTTGTCTAGTTGTGGTATTTTTTTCAAACGATTTGACCAAGTAATTTGAGAGATATGGTCAAAATACTAGAGCATGGTAAAACTGCCACTCCTTTGGTAACTTTATTTGTTGCTTAATTTGATCCCAATTGTGAGAGGATTTTTATCTCATGCTTGTCAACAATATTGTAGATATTATAATCAACTTTCTGTATGTCCAAGAATCATCTTAATCCCATTTGCAACGCCAAGTTTATTCTTGTTTTATCGAACCTGTAAAAAATAGTAAAAACTTGTAATTACACAACAACTTATATTTTATACAATTTATTATAAAACATATAATATTTAAACATTTAATAAAACAAAAACTATATAATTATATTATAAAACATTTAATTAATGTAAAAGTTTTATGTTTATCAGATGCATTGAGCCGAATTCAGATCTTCAATTGGGTTCTATGATTCAAAAGCCTCTGTTATTGGATATGCAGAGAAGTGAGATCGCATTGGTTGAGGAAGGTACGATCGCTCGACTTTCAGCCTTAGTTATTCGATCGACTTTGATTGACAGAATTAAGCATGAACAACTGTTGGAAACTCTTGTGTTAGACTTGAGAGCAAAGGCAGAGAAGAAGGGGAATTCTGAGTTTGGATTGAACAGTGATGGCCTGATTATATTTCAAGGGCGTATTTGTGTTCCTGTTGGTGATGCTATTCGTCGTGATGTTTTGATGGACGCTCATACTGCACCTTATTCAGTTCATCCAGGTGGCACCAAGATGTATCAAGATCTTCGTCGATTGTATTGGTAGCCAGATATAAAGAAAGATATAGCATCATTTATTTCTGAATGCTTGACTTGTCAGCAGGTAAAGATTGAGCACCAATGACCGGCGGGCTTATTGCAATCCTTACCTATACCGCAATGGAAGTGGGAACACATCACTATGGATTTTGTTGTTTGGTTGCCAAGAACTCAGAAGGGCTATAATTCTATTTGGGTGATCGTGGATCGATTGACCAAGTCATCACATTTTTTCTCTGTCAAGACGACATATTCTATGACTCAATATGCGGAGACGTATGTCCAAGAGATTGTAAGACTTCATGGGATACCCGTGTCGATTGTTTCAGATCGTGATACAAGGTTTACATCTGAGTTTTGGAAGAGTCTCATAGAGCTTTGGGTACCAAGTTGGCCTTTAGCACAGCCTATCATCCTCAGAGCGATGGGCGATCAGAGAGAGTTATACAGATTTTGGAGGATATGTTGAGGACCTGCACTATTGACTTTCCTGGTAGTTGGGATTCGAAGTTTGATATGATTCCATGTGCGTAAGAAAAGCAAACACGATTAAACATGAATCGCGCCCTCAATTCAATAACGAACAAGGATCTAAGTTGTTGTCCCGATCTTTTGAATCAAATATGGTTTGTGATATTCACCTCTAAATTAGAAAACTTAGCAACAAATATTCACGATAAAACAATTGAGAAACAGACGAATCTTTAAAGTTATTGTCTTTGACAATCCGTATGAAATCAATCGACAAACGCCACAAGAACGAATCTTGATAAATTTGATTTTTGATGAAAACAAAGCAAAGCCTTGCAAAAGTTTTTGAGAGAAAACTCAAAAAGTTTGTATAAAACTCAACAATATCTGAATAATGTCTTGATTTTCGTCCATATATGTTTCTATAATTAAGAGATATCACAAATCTAGTTTCCCAAAAAAATAAAACTCTAAAGAAGGAAAAAATTCTCGTCAAACCGCCACGTACACGGACCCGTGTAGACGTCCAGAGCTGGGTCCGTGTAGGCACTGTAAGGTACACGGACCCCATGTACAAGTCCGTGCTCGGGTCCATGTACACTCTGGATTTCTTCATTCTCGATTGTAATGGACACGGACCCCGTGTACAGGTCCGTGCTCGGGTCCGTGTAGCCTCGGTCGTTCAAAAGTCGCTTGAATCATGTTCTTTTGGCCCTCACACGTACTCCCATGTATCACGAGGCCTTCCGCACTCTGCACCTCACTTGCAAGTCCTTCTCTTTGGCTCATAAGTCCATGCAACGCTTCTTTGAACTTCTTCAGTCGTCCCCTCGTAATTGGTCCCTCCGGCAATTCTAAAGGATCCCATGCTTTCCTTGGAGCTTGACCATCTGTGTTCGCATCAAAGTTACCTCCTGTTGAGTTCACATATAATAACAGCTACCAGTCATCGATTGGCATGGCACCATATGAAACATTATATGGTAGGAAGTATAGATCACCTTTATATTGGGACGAAGTAGGAGAAAGGAAGATGTTGGGACTCGAGTTGGTTCAACAAATGGTTGATGTGGTCGCACTGATCAGACATAGAATAAAGACGGCTCAATTTCGATAGACAAGTTATGCAAATGTTCGAAGAAGGCCTTTGGAGTTCAATGTAGGGGACCAAGTGTTCGTTAAGATAGCTCCCCTCAAGGGAGTTATGAGGTTTGGAAAGAAATGTAAGTTGAGTCCTCGCTATATTGTACCTTTCGAGATTCTGGATAAGATTGGTGAAAGAGCGTATCGATTGGCTTTTCTTCCGGATTTGGATCGAGTTCACAATGTCTTCCATGTTTCAATGTTACGGAAGTATTTGTCCAATCCATCCCATGTTCTTCGACACGTAGCATTGGATCTTTTGCCTAATCTGAGCTATGAAGAAGTGCCAGTTCAAATTATTGGCCGCAAAGTTAAAGTGCTAAGGAACAAAGAAATTGGCTTTGTTAAAGTTCTTTGGAGGAATCATGTGATTGAAGACGCTACATGAGAACCGGAGGAAGAGATGAGACAACATTATCTGGATTTATTTTGAGGTAAGCAAATTTCGGGGAAGAAATTTTTATAATGGGGAGATTGTAATATCCCAACCTTTTATCCTTCTATTGTCAATGATGTTATTCTATGGTTTGGTGTTATGGATATATGGTTAAGTTATTATTGATCATGGTTATTTTTATGGTTTATGAGTATAGTTGATGGAAGGGTTGGTATTTCATGTTATAGCATCGATATGGTTATTGCATTGTATTCATGGTTATTTTTTGTATGGTTTTGGTATGGTTAAGTAGATGGTTGTCTATTTGAGGAGTTGTTATTGTTGTGAAGGTATAATGTTGGGAGTTGGATTGATGGTTTGGATGGTTTGAACCAAATAGGTAATTGGGGTGCAGAAACGGTATGAAAATTGTGGTATTTGTTACGGTTTTTAGCATAATAAATGGGATATTGATCCAAATGATATGAGGACAATTGCATTAGAAAGTTACGATCCAAGGCTACAACTTTTATGTTTTGAGTTTTGTTCAAATAGTTGAGAAAGATGAGTCAAAAGTGGCCCGAAGTGTGTTATGTATATCGTCGTACATACACTGACACATTTTGGTGTAATGAGCATAACTTTTGTCTCCAACCTCTAAATGACCTGAAACTAGTGGGAGATTCAAGAAAAAACATAGAACTACAACGTTGGCAAATTCGAAAGAAAATGTATAGTTTTGGCCCTTGGAAATTGGGTACACGGACCCATACACGGGGTCCGGATCTTGCCAAGAGAAATTTGTGATTTCAAGTGTGCACATGGACCTATACATGGAGGGGGGCACGGTATCCGTGTCTATTGCGTAGAAAACACATTTTTAAAAGTTTCTAAGCCAATAATTTAGCCATTTCACTTATTACTCTTGCAAGCCATTGACTTGGGGAGCTAGGGTTCTTCATTTATTTTCTTAGTTCCTTTCTTTCCAAGGTTTGGATCTTCAAGTTGGAGGTGTGATCTTCATATCCTCAAGAGCAAGTAACCAAGGTAAGGAAACTTATCTTTTGGGTATTTGATTGAAGTGAAGGGAATTGTGGTTTAGGCTTGAATGAGAGTTATAGGTTGAAGATGTGAAATTAATAGTATAATCTTGATCTTGAGTTGTAGGATCAACTACCAAGAAGCTATCACAACAAGTTCTATTGGTAGTATGTGGGCTTTTTCCTTGAATGCATCTCATGGCCGATATATATGATTGATGATGTTGTTATTGTTCCTAGCTCCTTTAATCCATTTATTATATATTTGCTATGTAACGCCCCAGATTCGTCGACTGTCCTCATGACAAGGCTCATCATCACCTCTCGGGCGTCCAACTTGGCGTCTAGGAGGAATACTGTTCCATAAATAACTCATACGTAACCAACATGCATAATTCCATAATTTATTTAAATGTAAATAAATATTGAACGATTAAAATCTAAACGTAAAAATACTTCATGAGAACATGCAGTTAAAAAAAATTCCGACTTTAAATAAAATACATGAATGTAAAACTTACAGACCGAAGACGTGACTTCATGAGCTTCTCGTGGTCAGTAGTAGTACAACTCTTTACAAGAACATAGGCTCTGATACCAGCTGTAGAGGCCTCTAAATACGTACTTGAAAATTTGCGGAAAATTTAAAATTTTTCTTTTTAATTAATTAAAATGCCTCATTCATAAATAAATAACTGATAAAAGTTTAACCATTCAAAATAGCAGCGGAAGTAATTGTTTGTTTGCAAGATAATAATTTAAAACAATTCAACAACGAAGAAATTTGTTTGAGTCAAAATAGTAAATGCTAAAAACATAAGGTCCTCGGGTTCCACTACTGCCGACCCAAGCTAGCTCACTGGTCCCCCCCTCGGTCTCTGCATCATCAGTACCTACAACAATCAAGTCTAGTGAGTCTAAAGACTCAGCATGCATATATCGTAAATAGCGAGTAAATAAATAATAAAATTGCATGCAAGTGAAAATATCATGTCGTGAGGCATAACGTAAAATATCGTGTCATGATTAATTATAATACGTGCATAACTGAACTGAAAATCATAGTGAAAATATTTGCTCCTTGGAGCCCTGTAATAAAATAACTTGTAATAATTTTCTTGGTGAGATTATGGTCTACGCAAGTGGCCCCTGAACTGAACTGAACTGACCGGTAACTGGCGACCGGGTGGTACAAAACTGAACTGACCGGTAACTGGCGACCGGGTGAAGTAATAATCCCATGATAGTAAAGTGACCACAAGCAATATCGCATAAATCTCAAAATGAATATTTTTCACGTAATATAATTAAATAACATAATTGAATATGAACAATTTCGATTTTCTTGCATTAAAATCATGTACTTGCGATATTTAAAAATACCTATATGGCTTGATTGAAGAGTGAAAGAAGATATAAACATGCCTTGGTTTGTTTTGACAGAAAACAAACGAAATAACGACGTGGCGCGGCGGAGACGGAGTGCTCTTCACTTTCTTACTTTTTCTCTCTTAATTCATTTAAACCAAGCATGCACCATAATTATTATAATAGCGAAAAAAATCGTAAACATGATGCATGAACATTTAAAAATATCATGATTTGTGCTCAGGGAGCTGCTAGGACTAAAATCTCACCCAGGGTGCAAAATGACCATTTTGCACCTGAAATCCCAAAAATTATCGTTTCAACCCTGGACCTCTAAAATTGACCCGAAGCTTACCAAATTCCTTAAAATATCCCAAAACATATTTAAAATCATCCCTAGACGTAAACTCGAGCTCATTTCATAACTTAACCGAATTGTTTTAAAACTTCGACCGGGGTTCCGGTTTTAACCCGAATCGAATCGAAACTTAATCAAACTTTTCCCAACTTTTTACCACACTTAGTGAACATCTAAAAGGTCTTAAAGATCTCAAATTCAGCCCTTAGACACTTGAATAAGGTCATGAATGGTTGCTGGAAAATTCCAACAAGCTTCCCACCTATTCGAACCCTTTTGTGCATCACCTATCCAAGCTTTTGTCCCTAGCCCAGAACCAACCGGACCAGCCATGACCCGACCTTCCCTAAACCACCCTAGTACTCCACTGGACCCAATGATACCACGGCTACAATCCCATGCCATTAACGCAGCTCGCTCGATCGAAGGGCACCTCGAAGGCACGCATTACCAACTTTCAACCCCTTGCTCGTTCGGCTTCGTGGTTGGTGCCAGCGATGGCCGAGCCTTTCTAAGTTGTGGTTCAGACCTCTCAGGGACTGTTCCGTGGCTTGGTTTGGCCCTTGCAATGCTGGTCCCTGTCACTCCACCGATCTCACCATCTACAAGCCCCAAAACCTCAATAACTCGGCCACACCTTACTTAACACTACAAGTCCTCACCTCCAACTTATAAAACCTCTATTTTATGGTGATGGCAGTCCCTCAACGCACAACACAGCAGCCTTCTTGCATAAATTCAGAAAAACATGAGAAGAGAACAAAAGATGCATGTATTTAAACCAAAAATCGAGAGATTTCCATGATATGCACCGGATCGAGAATTCCATCAACAAATAAACATATTACAGCAGGTATATAGCATATATGATGCAGCAATACAAGTAAGTGGTGTGCCTTGAAGTTTCCTACGCAAGAACGTCGAAGAAATGAGCAACGGGGAAGCGCCGGAGAATTTTGCTTGAAGAAATGAACTTGGCCGAGAGTTGCCTCCATGGAGATGCTGAAACTCACGTGAAATGTTGAAGGGGAGATGGATTGTCGGCTGATGTAGATTAATAGGTGTAGGTTAATCACAAGTACCATATTTAATTGGTTAATAATTTAATTAATGGGACCTGATTTGATAATTTAAAGTTTAAATAGAGTATTAAGCCCAATAAGCTTAAAAATAAGCCCATTAAATTCAAACACACTTTCGAAAAATATTTCGTGTTGGTAAGTTCTTGAAAATATTAGTCGAACCCTCAAAAAGTCCCCCGATTCGATAAAATTTGTGTACCGTTAAAAATTAAAATCATACGGGTAAAAATACCCAATAAATCTCAATTATTGAAAAATACCTTTAAAACATCTTAAATTAATTAATAAAAATTAATCATGTAATAAAAATAATTTTTTCCTGAAAATTCTCCGGTCTCCGATCCTCGTTCGAAATTGAAATGCACATAGAAACCCTAATGCGTGAACTTTTAAAATTTCATGAATTAAATCCTATCATGCATGAATTATGAAATAAAATGCATAAAAATAATTAACCACCTAAATAAAAATAAAAATCTAGATTACAGGAATTATGCATAAAATGCATAAAAATAATTAAATACAATTTAATAAAATAAACATAAATTTTATGCTTTAAAATAATTTAATAAAATACCAAAGAAATTTAATAACTTGCATGCATGCCAACTTTTTAAATTATATTTACTAACATGCTAAATTACCACTTCTTAAATAAGTCTTTCTTAACTTATCTCAATACTCCATCTCCAGTCCAGCCTCACTTATTTAACTGAAAAGGTGACAATTAAACTACTACGTAAAATAAATAAATTTAAATACTCATGCAATAAAAATCATTTAATTTAAATACTAAAAATTATGCATGTCTTATACGCAGTCCAAGTTACGGGTTCTATAGCTCAATTGGTACCAGACTTGTGCTGAGTATCTATATATCCATGTGATCTCAGATTCGAGTTTGGGAAGGCAAAAGCTCCAGTGCATGGGCTGGAGAGTTCTATGAGTAACCCGTACAACGCCTGTGGAAAGCCCGTGAGGGAAAAGGCCCCTTGAGGGAGCCCAGGACTCTTGATATCAATGTAATTATCCTATAGGTCATGGGATCGAGTCCTGGGGAGGCGAAAGAAACCCCTTGGTAGGGAGGGGGAGAGTTCTATGAGTAACCCGGACAACGCCTATGGAAAGCCCGTGAGGGAAAAGGCCTCTTGAGGGAGCCCAAGATCTGGATAGCCTTGGGTTGATCGGGGCAGTGGGCCGTATGGGCGGTCCACTGGGCCTGTAATGGGTCGTTACATGCTATGTAATGGTTCATTGATTGAAAGAAAAGGAAAGGAATTTTTATGCCACTTGCTAAGGAAGGAGCTAGTTCTAATTACATGCACACCACATGTAAATAAAATGATTCAATGGTTCTTTTTATGGCTTGATAGTTATATGGTAGTGGTGGTGCTTCTAGCACTTCTAAACCCACATAACGGAAGTTGATCAACATTTAACATGTACAATGACTGATTTTGATTGAAATGTATATGTATACCATCGACGGATGACTTATTAATGCCATACAAGGAAAATGAAAGAAATGATTGGTAGAATGCCATCTTTTAATTATTATCTATATATTCTATTGAACGATGGCATTTCCTATGGTTCAATTGTAATGATTTCTTTCTTTACACTATTGTATATGTATTTGTTATTGAAAGTTCCACTTACTGAGTTTTGTAAACTCATTCCAGTTATGTCATGTGATGCAGATAAAAAGGAATACTGACAGAAGTGTCGAGGCATGGAAGGTGCTTGTGCCAAAGCTTGGAGAATGATGTTTTGATAAAATGTAACAATTATAAAATGGTTTTGAGTATTGTACCTTGGTTTATGTTTTGAACAGGAAAATTATTTTTTAACTTTTGTCAAACACTTGGTAATTATGGAGATGGGATGTATGTGTTTACAGGAGGTTTTGAGAATAGATATGTATTTTGGAAAGATTGATTATGGTAATTATTTATTTTGTTTGCTTGGGAATATTTGGTAAGTCTATATTTTTGGGTAAACTTTTCCAAAATTTTATTAATTATTATTTTCTCCTAATCTTTTATAAGGCTTCCGCATTATAGAATTTATAGTTTAATGTCATGGAGTAAGGGTGTTACAGATTCATATCAATGAGTCACTTGAATATGACTCACAAAAGGGATAAGAACAAGATTTAATGCTAAATAATAGCATTTTTTTATTTTGAGACACTTGAATATGGCTCCCACAAGAGAATATAACAAAATTCAAAAACCAATTATGGCAAATTTTCGATTTTTTTGTACTCTTTTTTTCCCCCCTCATGAACAAAGATGGTTTGTGCACACGAAAATTGCCAAAATAAATTACAAAATTTCGAGAATCACGGATTCACGAAAAAGACGAAGAACGATAAAACGACGAAGATCTGACAAACAAACGAAATGATAATTGCAGATCTGAAAATTTTAGAACGAGATACTTACTTGAATTCAATGAACCTAAGTTCTGATACCAAATGATATGAATCTTCGTACGAAAGAAAGACAAACACGATTAAATTAGAATAGCGCCCTCAATTCAATAGCGAACAAGGATCGTTGTTGTCTCCCGATCATTTGATTCAAGTAACGCATGATTTTCACCCCTAAACTACGTGGTCTAGTAATATAGAATCACAAAGAAAACAACCGAAACTCGAACGAACCTTTAAAGTACTCGTCTTTGACAATCCGCATAAGGAACTATCGACAAACGCCACAAAATAAAGCTTTGATAAGTTTGATTTTGAAAACGAAGCAAAAGTCTTGAATGAGTTGAGAAAAAACTCAAAACTATTGTATAAACTCAGTGAATAATCTGTAAAAATGTTGAAAATTCGTCCATATAATGTTTACAAATCAAAAAGATATTCAAAATCAAGTTACCAAGATAATTAGGATTCTTAACAAGGAAACTAGGATTTTCTCGCAGCTAGGGCGCGCTCGGGCTGTAGGATTTTACCGCTCGAGCGCTGGTCTTTTGAACTTTTGGCGCTCGAGCGCGGGCCATTCTTGAAATCGTCCTTGGAAAGTAAGTGTGGCGCCCGGGCGGTAAGAATTGGTCGCCTGGGCGCCGAAGGTTCTGCCAAGTTAGTGCTGTTTTTGGATTTATCCTTGAGCTTCTTCATTCTCCTTTGGTTGCTCGGCACTACTTCCTTATATTCTTCTTTGAACTCTGTCAATGCCTTGAATATGCTTGATTCTCCATCACTAATCATTATCAAGCTTGAAAGTCCGAGACATTGACGCTCCTTATACCTTCGTCCAACTATCAGCACGCCACACATGATCAGATTCATATCAACTTCAACTACATCGTGTTTGTCAAGTACACGATATCCCTGTAATTTTGCCTATTAGACTAGGTGCTCAATCAAATTGGTTTGCATGATTCTTTGATGCTGATGGTACCATTTATATCGCTATGAAGCATCAACTATCTCAACTAAGTATTCGAGTAACTAATAAACTTCTACAAGATGTAGAGTCTTATAAGGTTGTATTTCTAGGAAATATCTACTTTGATAGTAGTCAAAATAGTTACTATCAATAGTCTGTACAAAGTCGAAAAGATGTTATCATGATGCTAGATTATTTTAAATCAAGTACTTTCCGAAGTCATAAATCACGACGATTGTTCCTTGTTGAAGAATATTAAAGTCTTTACGATCTCAAAGCATTTAAACCTTACGGTATTCATCATAAAGCATGGCTAGCTTTCCTAGACAAATGGAATAAGTTGATGATATAGTCCACCTTTCTTTTATTAGTAGAATAGAGGAGCACCCTGAAGTTTATATTCTCATTCTGCCTTGATCCGGTATCATAATTCATATCGTTTCGACTTTTTCGGGAAAATCGATTTTCAGGTATCTAGGCATGGTTTTTATGCCATGATCAGTATAGGCGTCCTTGGATTTCTTGTTTGGGCTCAGCATATGCTTACTGTGGCCTTAGACGTTGATACCTATGCATACTTCACTGCAACTACCGTGATCATAATTGTCCCCACTGGAATAAAAATCTTTAGTTGGATCGCTACCATGTGGGGGGGTTCAACACAATACAAAACACCTATGTTATTTGTTGTGGGGTTCGTCTTTTTGTTCACTATAGGAGGACTCACTGGAATATTTCTGGCAAATTCTGGGCTAGACATTGCTCTACATGATACTTATTATGTGGTTGCACATTTCCATTATTTACTTCCTATGGGAGTCATTTTTGCTTTATTTTCAGGATTTTAATATTAGGTAGGTAAAATCTTTGGTCGGACATACCCTGAAACTTTAGGTCAAATCCTTTTTTGGATCACATTTTTCGGGTTTACTCTGACCTTCTTTCCTATACATTTCTTAGGGATTTCGAGTACGCCATGTAGCATCCCTTAGCAGTTTTGGTTCTTATAAATCTGTAGTTGGGATTTGTCGTTTCATCGTGGTCGTAACTGAAACGTCTGCCTTTCTTTCGCTTAAAAAGTACAAGAAATTTTTTTTTTCTTTTTAAACCTTTCATAGCATCGGCCGAATCATACACATTTGCATAAAAATATTTTAGAACCATTTTAAAATTAAAACAACCAACTGTATATTTGAGAAATACAGCCCATACTATAATCTCACAAAAATCACTCAAAAGCATAAATAAAAAGTCGTAAAAATAACCTTAACATCACTTAAAATCATGAATCGTAAACTAGTGCGGAAAACTAGCGTAGGTCCTCGGGTTATGTGCTCCTTCAGTCCAGCAAGTCAACCATCAAGACCTCCATAACCACCTGCATCAATCACACCTAGTGAGTCTAAAGACTCAACACGTCATATCCTTGATAACAAGTAATACATAATACAGATCACATGCAACAGTGAAAAATACTTGTACTTAAAATATCGTTTTCATGGAGATGCAGAAACTTTAAACAAAACAATTTTCACAAACATTTTCATGATGCATAAACTTTAAAAACATTTTCATGATCCTTTTGCATAAAAATTTTCATAAACATATTCATGTCATCCTCAACATATTCATATACATATTATCATCAACATATACGTATTCCATTTTCTTTTCGTTGAATTCAGATCGTTAATTGTGACTTTCGAGTTCATCTACGTCTACGTCTACGTGTTGGGCGATGGATCCATCTACATGTAACCACAGTACTGGGCGGCGGGGACACCAGCAACACTCTCACCGGTCAACTGGGCCTTGGCCTTACGTATTAACATATCATCGTATACATATACATATTCATATCCGTATCCAAGGAAACACGATCGTCGGGCTCCCACTGGAACCATAACCCTCACGAAATTTCCAACATATCATCGTATTAGTCACAATTACTTCACTTCCTTCAACGGTTCATATTATCATCACTTTATAAAAATCATGCATTTAATATCCTTTTCTTTTTAAAAACAAGCATGCAACATATCTTTTAACGTTATCGTTTCCTCATAAAAATCCATAAACATTTTAAAAGAAACCTTTCAACATATAAAAATCCATAAATCTTTTAAATAAACATTTCAACATCATACACATTTAAAATATGCATTTAAATCTCAAACATTTAAAATAAACATTTTAACATATTAAATCTTAACCTTATAAAATAACATTTTGACATAATAAATCGTAAACATTTAAAATTCATGTCATAAAAATTCATAAACATTTGAAATAATCATATTAGCACATAAAACAGCATTCAGGGCACTGCCATGACGTTTACTAATTTCTAGGTGTGAAAAGACCGTTTTACCCCTGGGCGTATCATTTTACGTTTTTGACTTTTTCTTAATTTTTTTGCCTTTAACATGTCCTAAATAATTATTTAAGCTTACATGAATTTTCTAATATTTTTATTTGGCCTAAATCGAGGACTTTTCAATTAATCTTTAAATGTGACGTATTAATGCGTTTTAATATCGAATTAAACCAAACCTTAATATAAAATTCCCAAATTAAAAAATTAGACTTATAATAATTATTTAAGCTTAAACCTAATTTTTCATAATTTTATAAAGCTTAAAACTAGGCGTTTCAATTAATTCGTTAATTAGCGTTTCGTGCGGCGATTAAATCTCGAATAAATCCAAAACTCGTTATTTTGATCCCACATTTTACACCTAGTATTTTTAAGATTTATTATACGCTTTCAAGTCATGAGACACACCCGTGGACCCATGGATTGAATTTTTGTTCTTAAATTTTTGTTTTTGACACCTTATCGAACGCATCGAGCCATCTCCTAATTTACTCGAGCCACGCCCGAGCCACCTTGAACCAAAACCTACCCAAATCACCTAGGGACTCTACTGTGCAAGCCCAGCCCGTAAAACCACCCATGGCCCGCTCAAAAACCTCCTAGAACTTGACTCAAAAATCTGTACATATGTGTGTGAGTTTCATAGTTGCTCTTGAACTCCTAGTTAGCCTATGACTCTACCAGCCGTGAACCACTTGACCCCTCATGACCCTAACCTTCCCTGGACCAAGCCCAGACCCAGCCCAGACCCTGGACCCCTGCATCGAAACACTTGAAACCCGAAGACACAAGCTGCGCGCTTGTGCTTCTTCACGCCAACCTGAACCAGCGGCCAGCCCAACCACTCCAGCCCCTGGCCCGACCCCTGCCCATCATCCTAGAACCCTATAGGACCTACCCAACTCGCCCAAGCCCCAGCAGCGAGCCACCTCCTTCCTGCGCAACAGCAACAACCTGCGCTATCCCCTAGCTGTAGCTCTCGGGTGGCCTGGGGAAGAGTCCTTGTGCTCTTGGGCTCTTCCCTAGCCCTCTAACTCGAGTCCTAGCATGGCTAGGACTCCTCTCCTGACCCAACCACGTCCTAGCCAAGCTTTGGTCGAGCCAAAACCAAGCCATGCAGTGGTTCACCCCATAAACCAAACCTTGGTTTTAAATCATGCAACTACGGTTCCAGCTTGTTCAATCCTTATGTGCAGTCCGTGCGTGAGTTTCCTAGGACATTAGAATGTGTGTAAACACTCCCTTAACCCTTCCTAATCATGGCAGCCCCTTATAGTGCATAAAACTCATGGTTTGGATAAAAATCAAGCCCTTAAATTCATGTTCATGTACAAAAACGAAACCATAAAAGTGCCTCTTGTTTTTCCATGCAAAACGAATTGTAAATAATTACTATGGTGTGAGTGATGAGTGAAAAGGAGAATATGGCGTGCCTTTGCGTAATTTACGCACGAATAAACGTTGACGATTGCGAAGAACGGTGACGAACGACCTTGGCTTGATTTTCCTTGCAATATTCGAACTTTCCTTGCTTGTTTAAGATGTGTGTGCCGTGGTGTTGCTTGGAGAGGGATTTTACAATTTGATAGGGAGTGTGGGGCGTGGGAATTATGGGGTTTAGGGTAGGGATTTTGAATATTTTATAGTTAATTAATCACTAAACAAGACTAGGCCCATTAGTGGAGTTAATTAGGCCCATTAGTGTTTAATTAAAATATAAAAATTATTTTGTTTAATAAAGTTTATGAATTTATTAGCCGGATTGCCAAAACTTTCGTGTTTTTGTTAAAAATCCAACACCGATAAAAATTACGTCCCGACGTATAAAATCACCTCAAAACACCTTATTTTAATAAATAAGAAAAAGCATCACCCACATTTTAAATAATTAAAAACAACTATTTAATAAAAATATTTTCTATTTTTCAGCCATCGGTCTCCGTTCCTCGATCGCAACTCGAATAACCTTTAAAATTACATTTTAATGCAGCCATGTAGAAAATATAATTTAAACATGCCAATATGCACAACATATTTATTTATGCAATTAAAACATTTAATTAAACTACAAAGGAATTTAATAATTGCATGCATGTGGTTTGCGTGGACCTCTAAATTTTCGGAGCGTTACAATCTTCCTCCCTTAAATTGAATTTCGTCCTCGAAATTCGCTTATCCTTAATAACCCAAAGTTTAGATTCAGTTCTAGTATCCCAAAAATCCACGCCTCCGTTGCGCTACTCTGATAAAACTTAACTTCTAAAATGTCCTTACGTCTTCTAGATCTTAATTAAATTTTCCTTCTAAATCCTTATTTTCAAATCGCAACTTGAGAAAACCCATAATGACTTAGTGCTGTACTATTATAACCTCGAATTTCAATTTTTCTTATGATTCCCAATATTAAAAGATGGATGACCATACTTATCGTATATTATTTTCCTTATTTTATACACAAAATTTCCATCAACTTATAAAATTTCAATCTTAAAATCCCGAACGCATCCGCTAACGCTTAGATTTTCAACCCTAATATTGTTTCATCCTTAAAAACCCTTGATTCAAATTTCTTATAACATTATAACCTAAGATATCCCAATGTTCCAAATATTCTTAAAAGTCTAAATTCTCAAAATTCTTATCATTTAACCCATTCAATTATCACTAGTTGCTAAACTAGTCTCCAAATTCCTTAACAATTGCAAAATCAATTCTTAATTTCCTCAAAAATCATCCTAATTGGTCCTTAATTTCAAAAAATCCTACGATTAACCCACAAGTTCTTGGAATTCTTAATTTCCTTCTACATGTTTCCCATAACATAATTTCAAAAAAAGTTAAACTTATTTACCCAAAATCAATTGCTATAACCAATTTTATCTTTCATCAAAACTTAAAATCCAAAATTATACATTTTTATATTCTCAAAGTCGTTGCAATCCTCGAATAATTATTACATATGAGTAATTCCCAAAAATTAATTCGACTAATAGCCACGAGTCATAAATATTTATTAGAAAATCTATGTGTCCCAAAGCATTCATAATATTCATGATTAACTAATAGACCAAAAAGAAAAACGTCAATACTAAAACCCAAAAATCAACATAGTCCAATTCCACCACGAAGCCAACATGCGTTGAAATCAAATAATTACTTATTTCATATCCTATCACGTATAAAAATTTTAAAGCATATAAATCAAATATTATCATAAAGCTATTAAACATATGACGTGAACATATAATTCATATAATTATGCAGGTAACATCATAAAATCATATAAAGCATGTGAACTTACAAATTTGAGGCTTGACGACTGATCTTCCCGGCACTGATGGTGGCACAACCCTTTACAGGACCATTGCTCTGATACCAACTGAAACGTCTGCCTTTCTTTCGCTTAAAAAGTACAAGAATTTTTTTTTTCTTTTTAAACCTTTCATAGCATCGGCCGAATCATACACATTTACATAAAAATATTTTAGAACCATTTTAAAATTAAAACAACCAACTATATATTTGAGAAATACAGCCCATACTATAATCTCTCAAAAATCACTCAAAAGCATAAATAAAAAGTCGTAAAAATATCCTTAACATCACTTAAAATCATGAATCGTAAACTAGTGCGGAAAACTAGCGTAGGTCCTCGGGTTATGTGCACCTTCAGTCCAGCAAGTCAACCATCAAGACCTCCATAACCACCTGCATCAATCACACCTAGTGAGTCTAAAGACTCAACACGTCATATCCTTGATAACAAGTAATACATAATACAGATCACATGCAACAGTGAAAAATACTTGTACTTAAAATATCGTTTTCATGGAGATGCAGAAACTTTAAACAAAACAATTTTCACAAACATTTTCATGATGCATAAACTTTAAAAACATTTTCATGATCCTTTTGCATAAAAATTTTCATAAACATATTCATGTCATCCTCAACATATTCATATACATATTATCATCAACATATACGTATTCCATTTTCTTTTCGTTGAATTCAGATCGTTAATTGTGACTTTCGAGTTCATCTACGTCTACGTCTACGTGTTGGGCGATGGATCCATCTACATGTAACCACAGTACTGGGCGGCGGGGACACCAGCAACACTCTCACCGGTCAACTGGGCCTTGGCCTTACGTATTAACATATCATCGTATACATATACATATTCATATCCGTATCCAAGGAAACACGATCGTCGGGCTCCCACTGGAACCATAACCCTCACGAAATTTCCAACATATCATCGTATTAGTCACAATTACTTCACTTCCTTCAACGGTTCATATTATCATCACTTTATAAAAATCATGCATTTAATATCCTTTTCTTTTTAAAAACAAGCATGCAACATATCTTTTAACGTTATCGTTTCCTCATAAAAATCCATAAACATTTTAAAAGAAACCTTTCAACATATAAAAATCCATAAATCTTTTAAATAAACATTTCAACATCATACACATTTAAAATATGCATTTAAATCTCAAACATTTAAAATAAACATTTTAACATATTAAATCTTAACCTTATAAAATAACATTTTGACATAATAAATCGTAAACATTTAAAATTCATGTCATAAAAATTCATAAACATTTGAAATAATCATATTAGCACATAAAACAGCATTCAGGGCACTGCCATGACGTTTACTAATTTCTAGGTGTGAAAAGACCGTTTTACCCCTGGGCGTATCATTTTACGTTTTTGACTTTTTCTTAATTTTTTTGATTTTAACATGTCCTAAATAATTATTTAAGCTTACATGAATTTTCTCATATTTTTATTTGGCCTAAATCGTGGACTTTTCAATTAATCTTTAAATGTGACGTATTAATGCGTTTTAATACCGAATTAAACCTTACAACCTTAATATAAAATTTCCAAATTAAAAAATTAGACTTATAATAATTATTTAAGCTTAAACCTAATTTTTCATAATTTTATAAAGCTTAAAACTAGGCGTTTTAATTAATTCGTTAATTAGCGTTTCGTGCGGCGATTAAATCCCGAATAAATCCAAAACTCGTTATTTTGATCCCAAATTTTACACATAGTATTTTTAAGATTTATTATACGCTTCCAAGTCATGAGACACACCCGTGGACCCATGGATTCAATTTTTGTTCTTAAATTTTTGTTTTTGACACCTTATCGAACGCACCGAGCCATCTCCTAATTTACTCGAGCCACGCCCGAGCCACCTTGAACCAAAACCTAGCCAAATCACCTAGCGACTCTACTGTGCAAGCCCAGGCCGTAAAACCACCCATGGCCCCCTCAAAAACCTCCTAGAACTTGACTCAAAAATCTGTACATATGTGTGTGAGTTTCATAGTTGCTCTTGAACTCCTAGTTAGCCTAGGACTCTACCAGCCGTGAACAACTTGACCCCTCATGACCCTAACCTTCCCGGGACCACGCCCAGACCCAGCCCAGACCCTGGACCCCTGCATCGAAACACTTGAAACCCGAAGACACAAGCTGCGCGCTTGTGCTTCTTCACGCCAACCTGAACCAGCGGCCAGCCCAACCACTCCAGCCCCTGGCCCGACCCCTGCCCATCATCCTAGGACCCTATAGGACCTACCCAACTCGCCCAAGCCCCAGCAGCGAGCCACCTCCTTCCTGCGCAACAGCAACAACCTGCGCTATCCCCTAGCTGTAGCTCTCGGGTGGCCTGGGGAAGAGTCCTTGTGCTCTTGGGCTCTTCCCTAGCCCTCTAACTCGAGTCCTAGCCATGCTAGGACTCCTCTCCTGACCCAACCACGTCCTAGCCAAGCTTTGGTCGAGCCAAAACCAAGCCATGCAGTGGTTCACCCCATAAACCAAACCTTGGTTTTAAATAATGCAACTACGGTTCCAGCTTGTTCAATCCTTATGTGCAGTCCGTGCGTGAGTTTCCTAGGACATTAGAATGTGTGTAAACACTCCCTTAACCCTTCCTAATCATGGCAGCCCCTTATAGTGCATAAAACTCATGGTTTGGATAAAAATCAAGCCCTTAAATTCATGTTCATGTACAAAAACGAAACCATAAAAGTGCCTCTTGTTTTTCCATGCAAAACGAATTGTAAATAATTACTATGGTGTGAGTGATGAGTGAAAAGGAGAATATGGCGTGCCTTTGCGTAATTTACGCACGAATAAACGTTGACGATTGCGAAGAACGGTGACGAACGACCTTGGCTTGATTTTCCTTGCAATATTCGAACTTTCCTTGCTTGTTTAAGATGTGTGTGCCGTGGTGTTGCTTGGAGAGGGATTTTACAATTTGATAGGGAGTGTGGGGCGTGGGAATTATGGGGTTTAGGGTAGGGATTTTGAATATTTTATAGTTAATTAATCACTAAACAAGACTAGGCCCATTAGTGGAGTTAATTAGGCCCATTAGTGTTTAATTAAAATATAAAAATTATTTTGTTTAATAAAGTTTATGAATTTATTAGCCGGGTTGCTAAAACTTTCGTGTTTTTGTTAAAAATCCAACACCGATAAAAATTACGTCCCGACGTATAAAATCACCTCAAAACACCTTATTTTCATAAATAAGAAAAAGCATCACCCACATTTTAAATAATTAAAAACAACTATTTAATAAAAATATTTTCTATTTTTCAGCCATCGGTCTCCGTTCCTCGATCGCAACTCGAATAACCTTTAAAATTACATTTTAATGCAGCCATGTAGAAAATATAATTTAAACATGTCAATATGCACAACATATTTATTTATGCAATTAAAACATTTAATTAAACTACAAAGGAATTTAATAATTGCATGCATGTGGTTTGCGTAGACCTTTAAATTTTCGGAGCGTTACAGTAACAATCACTTCAAGCAGTGGAAAGAACAAAAGATGTGCTCTAAGTCCTTGGGCTGTTGAACATAATCCAACCACACCGGAATGGATGGTACAAAGTCCTCCATGAAATATCTGCTACTCGTTTTCTTAAATCGTGCTAGAAAAATTTTTTTCCTTAATCTCCATAAATAAAAATATACATATATATAAATACTTTAAAATATCTTGTCACTATTTAAAAAAAAACATCCAACTAACATTTAAAAATCCAAAGAAAAATATTTTAAAGCATAAAATTGTCAAACGTTTTACCAACCTAAAAACAATATTTGAAAAGTATAGCCCATACTATAACCTCTAAAAACCACTCGTAAATATAAATAAATAGTCGTAAAATCTTTTAACATAACTTAAAATCATAAATCCATAACTAGTGCAGAAAACTAGCGTGGGTCCTCGGGTTATGTGCACCTTAAGTCCAATCAGATCAACCATCAATACCTCCATCATTTTCATAATCACCTGCATCAATCACACCTAGTGAGTCTAAAGACTCAACACACCATAATCTTGATAAAAAGTAATACATATACAAATTGCATGCAACAATGAAAAATACTTATACTTAAAATATCGTTTAAATAAAGATGCATAAACTTTAACCAAAACCATTTTCATAAAAATTTTCATGATACATAAAATTTAAATAAAAACATTTTCATAATGATGTATAACCTTAAATAATAACATTTCATAAACTTTTTCATATCAACATAAACATATTCATTTTCATAGATATATCCATAATCATATTCGTATCCATATTAATATTCATATTCATATTCATATTCGTATGCATATT
Organism: Primulina huaijiensis; assembly: GCF_012295235.1. NCBI lineage: Eukaryota > Viridiplantae > Streptophyta > Magnoliopsida > Lamiales > Gesneriaceae > Primulina > Primulina huaijiensis. Next base: position 11,489,533 of record NC_133312.1, read on the forward strand.
CATGTTTGTTGAATTCAGATCGTGATTGTGACTCGTATTCTTAAACGTAATGGGCGATGGATCCATCTAGATAAAACCACAGTACTGGACAGCGGGAACACCAGCAACACTCTCACCGGTAGCCTGGGCCTTGGCCAACGTATTAACATATTCGTATTCGTATTCGTATCCGTATCCAAGGAAACACGATTGTCGGGCTCTGACTAGGACAATAACCCTCACGATATCTCCAACATATTTAGTCACAATCCATTCACGTCCTTCAACATTTCGTATTTCCATCACTTAATAAAAACATGCATATAATATCATTTTTCTTTTAAACCAAACATGCAACATATCTTTTAAATGCCAATGTTAAATGATAAAAATCCATAAACGTTTAAAATAAACGTTTTAACATATCAAAATCATAAAAAGCCATAAACGATTTAAAATAAAAATTTTAACATCATAAACGTTTAAAATTAACATTTAAATCATAAACGTTTAAAATAAACATTTTAACATAAAATTCCAAAAACATAAAAATTCCATAAACATTTAAAATTGACATGTTAACATATAAAAATTCATAAACATTCATTATCATTGAAAATAAACATATTAGCAGCATTCAGGACACTTCCATGACGTTTACTAATTTCTAGGTGTAAAATGACCGTTTTACCCCCAGACGTAAAATTTCATGTTTTCGACTTTTCCTTAATTTCATTGACTCTAACATGTCCCAAATAATTATTTAAGCCTACGTGAATTTTCTCATATTTTTATTTAGCTTAAATCGAGGACTTTTAAATTAATCTTTAAATAAGACATATTACTGCGTTTTAATCCCGAATTAAACCAAAACTTAACATAAAATTCCCAAATTAAAAAATTAAACTTTTAATAATTATTTAAGCTTAAAGATATTTTTTCATAATTTTATAAAGCTTAAAACTAGGCGTTTCAATTAACTCGTTAATTAACGTTTCGTGCGGCAATTAAATCCTAGATAAATCCAAAACTTATTATTTTGATCCCAAATTTTAAACATAGTATTTTTGTTATTTATTCTACCCTTCCAAGTCATGATCCACCCCTGTGGACCCATGGATTCTATTTTTAGCCTTTTAATTTTCGAAATAGACACGTTATCGAACCACCCGAGCCATCTCCAAATTTACTTGAGCCACGCCCGAGCCACCTTGAGCCAAAACCTAGCCAACCCACCTAGGGACCCTACTGACAAAGCCCAGCCCGAAAAACCAGCCTGGCCCGCTCACAAACTTCCTGGAAGTCGACCTAAAATTCTGCACGTGTGTGTGTTTGTAGTGTCCTTGTTGAATTGGGACTCCTAGCCGCCTAGGACTCTACCAGCCCTTAACCACCGACCACCCATGACCCTAACCTTCCCTGTACCACGCCCAGACCATACCCAAGCCACTGGTTCAGTGAGCAGCAAACCACTGAACCAGTGGCAGCATCCTCGCGCATACATGCTTCATCATGTTCATACTCGACCAGCGACCAACCAGGCCTCACCAGCCCCTGCCCAGACCCTTGTGCCCCTTCTTAGGACCCTAAGGACCTAACCTAGCCTAGCCCCAAAGCCCTTGACCGAGCCGCAAACCCTGCACAATTGCTGAAACCTGCGTAGCCCCTTTGCTATCTCTCTCGGGTGGAGTCCTAGCTTGCTAGGACTCCTCCCTAGTCCATGGTCTCGAGTCCCAGCGTGGCCAGGACTCTTCCCTTGAACACACATATATGGGTGGAGTCCTCACAGACCCTAACCAAGCTCCGGTCCAGCCCCAATCAAGCCAAGCCACAAACCACCCATCAACTGAGCCCCTTGAACACACATATACGTGAATGGATTTCCAGCTTAACGTTTTTGTCTTTGTGCAGCGTTTTGTTGCTTTTGTGTGCAATTCTAGACCTTTAAACTCGTGGAAAAACATGATTATTCATATCCTAATTCATGGCAGCCCCTTAAACATCATATAAACATGATTTTGAATCAACAACCAAGAGTTACACACATGCATATGAATAGTTGCGAAAATTATTATTTGAGTGCCTTGTTTCCTTTCAAAGCATGTTCAAATAAATATTATGGTGTGATAGATGATTTAAAGAAAGAATATGGCGTGCCTTTGCGTATTTAACGCACGAAAAATTGTTGAAGATTGCGAAGAACGGAGCAAGACCTTGGCTTGAACTTTTCCTTGAGCTTTTTCGAAATTTTTCTTCAATTGTTGTGGGTGTGAAATCTTTCAGCAAATCAAGCCATCTTCGTTGTCGCATATTCAGTTTAGATTGTGAAAAAAGATATTTCAAACTCTTGTGATCAGAATAAATCTCAAACTTCTCACTATATAGATAGTGTCGTCAGATCTTCAATGCAAACACAATGGCAGCCAATTCAAGATCATGAATCCGATTGCGAGTCTCATGTGGCTATAATTGTCTCGAGGCATACGCAATGACATTTCCTCGATGCATCAGAACACAACCTAGTCCCTTGTGAGAAGCATCACAATAAACAATAAAATCACCCGTACCTGACGTGATAGTCAACACCGAAGCACTGGTTAATCTTTTCTTCAACTCCAGGAAACTGGATTCACACGCTTCTGACCAAACAAAAGGTGTATTCTTCTAGGTTAGCTGAGTAATCGGCTTAGCAATATTAGAGAAATCGTTGATGAATCGACGATAATTGCCCGCTAAACCCATAAAACTGCGTATGTCTTGCACCGATGTGGGTCTAGGCCAACTGATCACAGCCTCAACTTTGCTAAGATCAACAGAAATGCGATCTTTCGATACAATGTGCCCTAGAAATACCACTTGCTTCAACCAAAACTCACATTTTGATAACTTTGCATACAGTTTCTCAGTTCTCATGGTTTTCAATACAATTATCAGATGCTCAGCATGATCAGTCAGTTTCTTTGAATAAATCAGAATATCATCAATAAAGATAATCACAAAATCATCAAGATATTTCTGAAATATGTGGTTCATCAAACCTATAAATACAGCTGAAGTATTTGTTAAACCAAACGACATGACTATAAACTCATAATGACCATACCTGGTTCTGAAAGCTGTTTTCGCTATATCAGAATCTCTGACTATCAACTGATGATATCCAGATGTCATATTGATCTTGGAATAAACAAAAGAACCCTGCAACTGATCAAATAGATCATCAATTCGAGGCAAAGGATATTTATTCTTTATCGTCGCCTTGTTCAGTTGCCGATAGTCAATGCAAAGTCTCATTGAACCGTCTTTCTTTCTGACAAACAGTACTGGAGCGCCCCAAGGAGAAACACTCGGTCTGATGTAACCCTTGGCTAATAAATCTTCTAGCTGCTCTTTCATTTCTTTCAGTTCTACTGGTGCCATTCTGTATGGAGTTTTAGAAATAGGTACTGTACCTGGTATCAGTTCAATGCTGAAATCTATCTCTAGAAATGGAGGCAAACCCGGAATCTCATCTAGGAATAAATCAGCAAACTCACATACTACTGGCAAATCTGCCAATGAAGGACTCGACTTCAGTACATCTACTGAATACACAAGGAATCCCTCTTCTCCTTTCTGTAACAATCGAGTCATCGACAAAGCAGATACTACAGGAATTCGAGCTCTGGAAACCTTACTGTAAAATTTCCATTCATCAGCCTTGTCCTGTCTGAATCTTACAAATTTCTGGAAACAATCTATTGTAGCTCTGTACTTGGTTAGCATATAAATACCAATAATGCAGTCAAAATCAGACAAACCGAGTACAATACAATCTAACTCTAGCTCATTACCATTATACTGCAGCAGACAATGTCTAACAGAATTCACTGGTATAAGACCTCTCCCCCAAGGTGAAGAGACAGATACTACAGTAGATAGAGACTCAAAAGTCCTCCACAGGTTCTTTAATAGACCCCTGTATAACTCTAGTTCTGTCGTGAATCACTGGAGCTAGATGAAATGCTTCCCGACTTCTTAAATTGTTTCCCTCGGGCCTTCAAATGATCCTTCTTTCCACTGCTACTACCACCACTGTCAAATCTTGGAGGGGGTTGCTGGAACTGAGCTGAAGGTTGTTGCTGTCTCTGTGTCTGAGCAACCTACGAAGTTCCTCGTTGTTTGATCAAGCCTGCTTCAGCTCCCTTTGCTCTGTTCAAAGCATCAGCAAAATTATTTGGTCGCTCCGTATTCACCAGTGTAAAAATATCATGATTCAGCCCATTGATGAACTAAACAGCCACGGCTTCATCATTATCAGCGATATGAGGAGCAAAACGCAACAAGGTAGAGAATTTGGCCACATATTCTTCAATATTCAATTGACCCTGTTTCAGATTGGCAAACTCTGCACCCTTGTCCTTTCTGTACGATACTGGGAAAAAACGTTGATAGAATTCGGCTTTGAAGATCTTCCACGTAATCACCGTACCTCGCAGTTCCAAAGCTCTCTTTGTTGTTAACCACCAACTCTTCGCAACATCGTATAGCCGGTGTCCAATCAGTTTGACTCTACGCTCATCTATATAGTCAAGAGAATCTAACAGCTTCTCAATATCATCAAACCAGCCCTCGTAGTCAATAGAATTCTCTGTGCCTTTCAAAGTGGGCGGTTTGAACGACTGAAATTTCTTTAACAGTGTTTCCATATGTGTCGGTGTAACATCCATTGGATCATTCGATGTACTACCCTGTTCTGGCACACGAACTACGGTTCTTCGAGGAGGCATATCTGATTATCAAAATGATTAGTACTCCAAGATAACAATCTGTCTCAGCCCTTCTCTGATCATACCTCTGATCAAGAATCAGTTCTGATTCATTGCCCAATAGTACACGTTTCCAATCAAATCAAATAATCAGGTAAACATGTATCTTCTCAAGCAATAAAACATGCTTTCATGCTAGCATATAACTTAGGCAAATCAACTGTACAATAAATTACATACTAACATCACCAAAGCATGAAAGAAGACTCAATCTACCCCGCTCACTCGTTTCTATTCCAATCTAAGGTACCTACAGCTCTGATACCACCTGTTGTGGGGATCCGGATGCTAACTCATTTCTTAATCATTCTTGGGATTAAATGGATCAGTTACGTAATCTAGGTCGAAATTTTTTTTTAAAAGGCGAGCACATCATACACAAATGTTGAAAAGACTACAACACATTATACTCTAATTTGTTCAAAGTACAAGATCAAGTGCCAAATCTACAACAAGATCAACAATACACATTTGTTCCAACTAAAGTCATACAACTAGTGTTTATTAAACACGTTCACATGTCTAGTGATAAACAACCAGTTTTTCTTCCAATCGAGTCCGGATCACCACTCTAAGTTCACTTGTTCAAGCTCTTCCTGACTCTGATCCTATCCCACATGTTGTCTTGCACACATACAAACACAACAACAGCCGAATACTCCGGTGAGAAACATATTTCCCAGTATAAACAATGTATACATCAATTGAAAGGGGATCGGTTACGGTGACCGGAAGCGCAACGGAAGTTTAAAAAACAAATTTTTATGTAAAAAATTTCGGCCACCTCCATATCTTGGTGTATCAAATACGAAAAACACAAACTATACATAGTGTGTTTAGAAAAATACCTATCAACCTCTTGAGGTTGATGATGGCTCCAACTAAAGTGTAAACACCTTAGCTCTTGTATGGCAAGAACTTCTACAAGCTTCCAAAGAGCACTCCTTGCTCTAAAATAAAGCCCACCACCAACTAGGTAGATCCCCTCATATTTTGCACTAGAAAAAATGAGGATTTTTGTTTGAGAAGTGAGTGTTTTCTCCAACCATTGAAGAACAAAAATGGAGAGAAAGAATAGTATTTGCGGCCACTATTCATGCTAGGAGAGAAGGAGAGACATTTTTTTTGTTGTGGAAAAAGTTAAAGTAAAAAAGTTGCATGCCAAACCTTGGTTATACAAAAAGTTGTCTCCCAACCTTTCACCTCCCATGCATGCAAGTTTTATTTGATTTTTAACAATTAAAAATCCATGGACTTATTTTTAATTATCTCAAAAATATTTGAGACTAATTAAACATTACTTGAATCTACTCAAGTCCCACTAGTTAAATAATTATTTAAATTGAGCTCTACAAGACTCAATATGATTTAATTAATTCAACACTTGAATTAATTTAATTATTTGGACTCTATTAGGTCCACTAGTGTTTAATTAATTTAACACTTGAATTAATTTAATTTAGTCCATAATAATGTTCATGAAAATAACAATTTTCAAATATATTATTCATTTGACCAACTTTTAATTTAAGAACACATTCATAAATTAAAATTACATTTCTCTCATAGAAGTCATACTTCTATTTTTCCTTACGCCTATAAACTCATTTATAAGCCGTTCAACACATTGAACTATTTTCTCCTTTATAGAAGTCATACTTCTAATTTTCCTTACGCTTATAAACTCCTTTATAAGCCGTTCAACATATTGAACTATTTTACTTCTCAACGGGATCTAGAAAGCTAGTACTTGTGTGGCCCTCAATGGTTCATTGATACAACTAGCCGTGGGTTCACATCTCCATGTGATTCGGACTAAACATGTCCTTATATGAGCATACCCCAATTGCTCCATTCTTATTTATCAACTCCTTGATAATAAGAACGTCAGAACTCAAGTCTGATAGTACCCAACCAATCATGTTAAACGCCTAGCAGCATCGCTTACATGATTCCCTAGGTATCAAATGATAGTGCCTGCAAGAACCATTCAATTATGGTTAGCGTACAGTACGGTCCCTTCAACTCATATATCCCGACCGATTCGACAACCATTGGTATATCGAGAGTTGTCAATGAATCGATACTATGTGTCATGTCGTAGTTGCATCGATGGTGTAATCTATGAAACCCCTTTCATAATTACCACCATACTCTGATCAGAGATTTCAAACTACATATACATGAAAAACACATAGGATATCCATACCCGTAGGTAAGCGGTGAATCCCCGACTACAATGCATCGACTCCTATATGTTTCGACAGAACACCCAACCTTGCCACCTGATGACCCCATGAGAGTCGGTAAACAAGTCAAAGTGTAATTCTAGCACATAGAGTCTCAATGTTGTCCCGGGTCATAAGGACTAATGGTGTACAACCATAAACTAGGACTTTTCCACTCGATAAGTGAGAACCACTTGGAAAGTCCTTTAATGGAGGGTTGTTCAGTGCACTCTACCAGGAGCACCTATCTGCATGCTCGGACATCACAATGTCCCCTACCAATGAAACATGGTACTCACATCGCAGATACTAGTCTCAAGCTCGAGCGGCCTATATCCTTCTTAGCGGCGCCTGAATCGACTAGGAACCGTTTAGAATATACAGTATTCCAAATATGAGTTTCATGATACTCATCATATGAGCATCTCATATTCTTTCTACTATTTGTATATTCAAGGGCTTTATCTATGCAACTAGCATGGGTATATAGATAAAGATGTGCCAAAACAATAATTTCAAATATTATTAAAATAAAGATTGCTTATACATAGAGTTTCATTGTGAACACTCGGCCAACACTTGGCTCGACGTGCACCTACTCTAACATCAATGTCGTATAATAATAGACAAAGCATATAACATTTACAAATCATCGTAATCTACGAAAACATAAATCAATACCAATCTGTAATTCAAACTCTTTAACTCTTACTTTGGACTCGACTCTTATCTAGTCTAGGGATTCCGGTTTGAATAAGAACGTAACAAGTCTCCAATCTACTCTCCTATTCGGGGTGGCGGTACATTCCTATTCTCGGACTTTGGTCCACTATATCGAGTCTCTACAATAGGAGTCGATCTTCTCCTAAGCACATCCATATAAACCAAACGTCCAGTGACTTGGCACCTCTGCCAACGAATGCTATAACTAAATAGACTAAACATATTAATCTCAAGAATTGCAATCATATCAAAGCAATAACAATATAGTATGAGATTTTGGGAACTCAAGTTATCTCTTACTCGAGTTATCTCTCCCGAGATCACATTGATTTATACCTTTCTGTTATCATGGTTGGCTTTGGTTTGTTCTTTAGCCGATTCTGAAGTTGAATTCTCGACTTCAAGTCTTCAATACCAAATCTGGAATGACATGTTTCGATAGCCAATATTAACTTACAACTTTAAACAAGAAATCTCAATCGAAATACGTTTCAGCGGCATAACGGCGCCATATCAAGATATCCGGCAACTCAAACAATAAAAGATACAAACCATAACCCATAACTAACAACAATTACAACCCTCCATATCCAAATCTGCACAAACTCATTCAACCATAATCTGGAAAATGATAACAATATCATACATGATCCGTTCTTCAATCCGGTTTAAATTCTACGATGACCATAAGCTCAAGAACACATAATAACAATAATATCATGATTCCTCCAACATTTGAATTTCAAACCATGCAGGAATTTAATAAAACTTACATCCTTTCGAAGCTATTGGCTAGAGGAACACGAAACTAAACTCGAATTGAAAATCGAATGGCCGGATCTTGCAAAATTACAATTCTAAGATGTAAAGAAGTTTGAAGCTTTCTCTCATGGAGCTCTCTCGGTTCTTGTTGTTGATTCCGAAGGAATTGAAGTTGGAGGTTGATTACATGTACAATTGCATGTCAAGACATGTGTCATTTTTTTTCATGCATCACTGCTCGCGCATATGGGAGTCCAAAAAACCGGCGCATATGCGCGAGACCTACTGTCTCGGCACATAAGAATTTCAGCTTCTCGCATAGACATTCTGTCTCGGCACTTTAGGAGTACACTTGCTCGCGCATATGCGCGAGGTCTTCTGCCTCGGCAATGGCTACTCGCGTATATGCGCGCCTTGTCTCCACGCATATGCTCGAGGTCTTCTGGCCTCGCACATATTCCATGTCTTCCAAGCCTTCTACGAGCACATCAATTCATTAGTTATACAATCTCGGATTAAAAGAAGATAATCTCGGGAATTACATCAAATACCACCTTCTTTTTCCCCTGGTTGGCTTGCTTGGTGTATTGTTCATTCTTCTTCTCGATGTTGGCCTTGACCTTCTCATGCAAACTCCTAACAAATTCAGCCTTCTTTTTTGCATCCAACGGTGTTAAAGGTTAGCACCATAAACAATCTCAATTGGCGAATAATTTGTAGTAGAATGTACCCTACGATTAAAAGCAAACTCAACAAATGGCAAGCATTCTTCCTAATTTTTCAAGTTCTTTTTAAGTATAGCATACAAAAGTGTTCCTAACGTTCTATTAACAACCTCAGTTTGTCCATCCGTTTGAGAATGACAAGTAGTAGAAAACAACAATTTTGTGCCAAGTTTAGCCCACAAAGTCTTCCAAAGTAAATCAAAAATTTAACATCACGATCAGAAACAATAGTCTTAGGCATACCATGCAACTCAAACGACTTCTCTTAAGAACAAATCCGCAATGTTAGAAGCATCATCAGCTTTGCGACAAGCAATAAAATGCGTCATTTTCGAAAATCTATCAACAACAACAAATATAGAATCCCTCCCCTTCTTTATCCTAGGCAACCCCAAAACAAAGTCCACAGAAATATCAACCCAAGGTTCACTAGGGACGGGAAGTGGTGTACACAATCCATGTGGTTGTGTTCTAGACTTAGCTTTCCTACAAGTTATGCACTTATCACACACTCGTTCAACGTCACGCTTCATATGTGGCCAATAGAAATGTTCATGTAAAGCATTCAAAGTTTTTTCCACACCAAAGTGTCCCATCAAACCACCCCCATGCGCCTCCCTAACAAGTAATTCACGAATTGAAGATTTAGGAATGCACAACCTATCTTCTCTAAATAAGAAACCATGATGTAAATAAAATTTGTCATGTTGACCATGCATACTTGTTTCAAATACACCCTTAAAGTCCTCTTCTAGCGCATATAACTCTTTCACATGCTCAAATCCCAAAATTTTAGATTCCAAGGTAGAAAATAGTATGTACTTCCTTGATAGCTCGTCGGCCACTATGTTTTCCTGATGCGAACACGGATGGTCAAGCTCCAAGGAAAGCATGGAATCCTTTAGAATTGCCGGAGGGACCAATTACGAGGGGACGACTGAAGAAGTTCAAGGAAGCATTGCATGGACTTATGAGCAAAAGAGAAGGACTTGCAAGTAAGGTGCAGAGTGCAGAAGCCTTCGTGATGCATGGGAGTACGTGTGAGGGCCAAAGGAACATGATTCAAGCGACTTTTGAACGACCGAGGCTACACGGACACGAGCACGGACCTGTACACGGGGTTCGTGTCCATTACAACCGAGAATGAAGAAATCCAGAGTGTGCGCGGACCCGAGCACGGACCTGTACACGGGGTCCGTGTACCTCACAATGCCTACACAGACCCAGCTCCGGACGTCTACACGGGGTCCGTGTACGTGGTTTGTACAGGGAAATTCAAGATCAAGTGGAGCTTAGGCACTACTTGGATCTAGACAAGATGGTGGAGCTTAGGCACCAACCAAACTGGGGGTTCATCATCTTCGTGGGCAATCAAATGTGGTGAAGCGTGAGGAGAATAAGGTGATGACCAAACCCAAGATCGAGACCAAACAAGAGGCGCCTAAACAAGGAGTGCAAGGTAAATCTGAAACTCCTCTTAATCGATCTAGAGATGTTAAATGTTTTAGGTGTCAAGGGTTAGGTCATATTTCTAGTGAATGTCCTAATAAACGGGTAATGATTTTAAATGACTATGGTGAGTATGAATCTCATAGTGAGGGTGATGATGATGATGATGAGATGCCTGCATTAGAGGATCCTGACGTGGGTTATGAGGCGGTTGTAGGTGAAGCACTAGTGACTAGGCGAATCATGAGTACCAATGTAGTGCCCAAAGTCAGTACACGTAAATTCCATGCATTTATTTAATGATTAAATCATTTATTTAAATTTAAAATGAGTTTTAGCCATGCATAATTTATTTAAATGCAGTATTTAAATTATTTATGCTTATGTGATGCACGTTAAAATGTTTTTCGAGTTTCATGTTTCAGGCGATTATTCGAGGCTGGATCGAGGAAAGACCGGCGACGACTCTTGGCAAAAATTTTTAATGCGGTATTTTATTCTTTTTTTCAGGACGGGGCATTTTAATTAATTTATGAAGTCTTAGTCTTTTAAAGCCTACTTTATTTATTTAGTGTTTTTAAGATTTTAAAACCTTTAAAGATTTAATGCTTGCACTTTTTATTTTAAATAGGGAATTATATTTAAAGATTAGTAGGGAGAGTATTTTAATTAATTTGTTAATTGAGTTAACATTTTTATTAGTATGAGGTTTAGCATGGTTAATGGCATAATTAAGCAAAATCATCCCCTAATTAGTTCTAAACTCACGCACACACACCTACACACACATTTACACGGCCAAAACACACAACACACACTACACATTTTTTTATTTTCAGATTTTTAAAGAAAAACCTATGGTTCTTCTACCTTTCAGCAGCCGCCCCTTCCTCTGAAATTCTAGCAAGATTTTGTTGTGTTTTCTTCAAAGAAAATAGTGGGGGTTCGTCCCGAATGAAGCCTCGCTCCGCTTCCGCGTTGATATCGTCGTTTCGGTATTTTTAAATATCAAAAGGCACGTATATTTTTTCGTTTATGCATTGATCTTGTCATATTATGCGTTGTGTTGTTATTTATGCGTAAAAATATGTGTGATGTGTGGAAGTTTGAGCAATGATGTTTGGATCAAGTTTGAAAGGGTTTTTGGATCACAAATCACGTTTTTGCTGTCATTTTAAAAACTGCGATTATTTGGTCGAGTTTCTATAACAACTTTCAACATATAAAACATAGTACTCTTCGATACCTTCAATTTGATATAAAATTCGTAATTTTTGGAATAGAAACGAGTGAGTTATGGTTGTTTTCGTGTGACTGCTCAAAGGCACAGCAGCAAAGACCTCCGCTCAAGAAACTTTACCAAGGGCAACCAGGGAAGAAGCCCTATCAGGGGCCACCGCAAGGCAAGGGGCCTGTTCCACAGCAGAAAGCTCCGCAGAGGCCCGGTAATTTCCCAGTGTGTCAGAAGTGCAATCGCCAACATCCGGGGGAGTGTCTGTGGGGATCAGGGAAATGCTTTAAATGTGGAGCCAGTGACCACATGTTGAAGGAGTGCCCACAATGGAAGCAGCCAACCCAGGGCAGGGTGTTCGCCATGCATGCTCAGGAGGCGAACCCAGACACTACACTGTTGATGGGTAATTTATTTAATTCAGTACAGTATTAGATTTTTACCTTGCATGCTCGTTTTGTTTTGGGATTATTAAGTTGCTAGTTGGCATTTTTGGTATCTTTTGTTGCATAAGGTTTATATTAGAACTTTTGGGATGTAAGTTTCGTGTCATGCTAACGTCTCTCAGGAAATATCTTCATTAAGAGATTAACCACGAAGGCCCTGATAGATTCGGGAGCCACTCACTCCTTCATCTCGGAGACATTCGCCAATCATTTAGACATCAAGTCTATCGGCCTTGACGTGAACTATTTAAGTGACAGTCCCATCAGGGGAAGAACTGTTAGCTACCAGCGTGGTCAGAGATATTGATCTAGAACTGCAGGGCCACCTGATGTATGCTGACTTGATAGTACTGCCTATGCCAGAATTTGACATTATCTTGGGAATGGACTGGCTGACAAAGAATTGAGTCCTGATTGACTTTCAGAAGAGATCAGTGTTGGTCAGACAGATGGGAATGGAGCAGTTTCTTTTTGAACCAGCCCGATGGAGAAGCTTTCCTCGTATGATCTCCTGCATGCAGGCACGGAGACTTATTTCTAAGGGGTGTAAGGCTTTCTTGGCCAGCATTGTTTCGGCACCTGATGCACCCACTCCATCCATATCAGATGTGCCGGTAGTCAGAGACTTCCCAGACGTCTTTCCTGACGACGTCATAGGTCTTCCACCAGATAGGGAGGTGGAGTTTTGCATAATCTTATGCCAGGCACAGTGCCAATCTCCAAGGCACCGTACCGATTAGCTCCAGCTGAGATGCTAGAACTTAAACAGCAAATACAAGAGCTTCTTGACAAGGAGTTTATTCGCCCTAGTTTCTCTCCATGGGGCGCGCCAGTGCTTTTTGTAAAGAAGAAGGATGGGAGCATGAGGCTGTGTATCGATTACCGAGAGCTGAACAAGGTAACAATCAAGAACAGATACCCATTACCAAGGATCGAGGACTTGTTCGATCAGTTGCAGGGAGATTCAATGTTCTCTAAGATAGATCTTCGATCAGGGTATCATCAGCTGAAGGTTAAAGATGCAGATGTTCACAAAATAGCCTTCAGAACCCGGTATGGGCATTACGAGTCCTTGGTAATGCCATTTGGACTGACGAATGCTCCAGAAATTTTCATGGACCTCATGCACCGAGTATTCCAACCTTATCTTGATCAATTCGTCATAGTGTTTATTGACGATATCCTTATTTACTCGAAGAGCCATGAGGAGCACAGTCAACATTTGAGGACGGTTTTACAGACCTTACAGAGTCGCAAGTTATTTGCGAAGTTCAGTAAGTGTGAGTTTTGGTTAGAGAAGGTAGCGTTTTTGCGGCATATAGTGTCTAGCAGTGGTATTGAGGTAGATCCAGCTAAGGTAGCAGCCGTTAAGGAATGGGTCGAGCCGAAGAATGCTTCAGAGATCCGCAGTTTCCTAGGCCTAGCAGGCTACTACAAGAAATTTATTCAGGGATTTTCTTCGATAGCAGTGCCACTCACTTCACTGACAAAGAAGAATGCTAAATTCGTGTGGAGTGACGAGTGTCAGAAGAGCTTTGATACTTTGAAGCAAGCTCTTATTTCGGCGCCGGTGTTGGCCATGACATCAGGGCAAGGAGACTTTGTGTTATACACCGATGCATCTAAGCTCGGTCTAGGCGCAGTGTTGATGCAGCTTGGTCGGGTTATAGCTTATGCTTCCAGGCAGTTGAAAGTGCACGAGAAGAACTACCCGACTCATGATCTTGAATTAGCCGTAGTAGTCTTTGCGTTGAAGATTTGGAGACACTACCTGTATGGCGAGAAATGCCAGATATTCACAGATCACAAGAGTCTCAAATACTTCTTCACACAGAAAGAACTAAATATGAGACAGAGGCGATGGTTGGAGTTAGTGAAAGACTACGACTGCAAAATTAGCTACCATCCGAGAAAGGCTAATGTCGTCGTAGACGCCTTGAGCAGAAAAGTCGCAGCCATAGCACAATTGTCAGTGCAGAGACCTCTTCAGTCTGAGATTTAGAAATTTGGTCTAGAGGTCTATCCTAAGGGTAGAGCTCCGAGGCTGTCTAATCTGACAGTCAAGTCTGATTTACTAGACCGTATCCGTCAAGGACAGTCTTTAGACGAGCAGTTGCAGAAATGGAGACTGAAGGATGAAGCCAAGGGCAGTGTGCTCTACTCAATGTCAGACGGTATCGTGATATACATGGGAAGAATGTGGGTGCCTAACGTAGATTCGATCAGAGAAGATATCTTATCAGAGGCACATGCATCTCCGTATTCAATTCATCCAGGAGGTACCAAGATGTACAAAGACCTGCAGATCTTGTATTGGTGGCCAGGGATGAAAAGAGACATCCGCAGATTTGTGTCTGAATGCCTCACTTGTCAACAGGTGAAGGCGGAACACCAGAGGCCAGCAGGGATGCTTAAGCCACTCCCTATCCCAGAGTGGAAATGGGAGAATATTACTATGGATTTTGTTATTGGGTTGCCAAGGTCAGTTAGAGGATCCAATGCCATTTGGGTTATCGTGGACCGACTCACTAAATCAGCCCACTTCTTGCCAGTGAAGATGACTTTCTCCATGACGCAGTACACGGAGCTTTACATCAGGGAGATCATTCGATTGCATGGAATCCCAATTACTATTGTGTTCGACAGGGACTCGAGGTTTACTTCATCCTTTTGGAAGAGTTTACATGCAGCCATGGGGACAAAGTTGCTATTCAGTACAGCTTTTCACCCGCAGACAGATGGCCAGTTGGAGCGAGTGATTCAGATTTTGGAGGATCTATTGCGAGCATGTATGATCGATTTCCAAGGGACTTGGGAATCGAAGCTACCTCTAGTGGAGTTTACATACAACAACAATTTTCAAGCATCTATAGTTATGGCTCCCTACGAGGCATTGTACGGAAGGAAGTGCAGATCGCCGATTCATTGGGATGAAGTCGGAGAGAGAGCAGAGCTTGGGCTAGAGATAGTTCAGCAGACCGCAGATGTGGTGGTCAAGATTCGAGATAGGATGAAGACCGCCCAGAGTCGCCAAAAGAGCTATGCTGACAAGAGAAGGAGGGATCTCGAGTTTGCCGTGGGTGATCACGTTTTTATGAAGATAGCACCTATGAAGGGTGTTATGAGATTTGGGAAGAGAGGCAAGCTGAGTCCGAGATTTATTGGACCTTTCGAAATTCTTGACAGAGTTGGGACACTAGCCTATCGTCTTGCCCTTCCGCCGAATCTGGCCGGGGTACACAATGTGTTCCACGTCTCAATGCTGAGGAAGTACCTAGCAAATCCTTCGCATGTTTTGAGTTATGAGCCGTTGCAGTTGGCTCCAGACCTGTCTTACGAAGAGAGACCTATCCAAATCCTAGACGGACAGGAGCGTAGACTTCGGAACAAGGTGACGAAACTAGTCAAAGTCCGGTGGCTGAACCAATCAGTGGAAGAGGCCACTTGGGAGACTGAAGCAGACATGAGGCTTCGCTATCCGGAGTTGTTCGGTAAGATTTAATTTCAAGGACGAAATTTATATAAGTGGGGGAGGAACTGTAGTGCCCAAAGTCAGTACACGTAAATTCCATGCATTTATTTAATTATTAAATCATTTATTTAAATTTAAAATGAGTTTTAGCCATGCATAATTTATTTAAATGCAGTATTTAAATTATTTATGCTTATGTGATGCACGTTAAAATGTTTTTCGAGTTTCATGTTTCAGGCGATTATTCGAGGCGGGATCGAGGAAGGACCGGCGACGACTTTTGGCGAAAATTTTTAATGCGGTATTTTATTCTTTTTTTCAGGACGGAGCATTTTAATTAATTTATGAAGTGTTAGTCTTTTAAAGCCTACTTTATTTATTAAATGTTTTTAAGATTTTAAAACCTTTAAAGATTTAATGCTTGCACTTTTTATTTTAAGTAGGGAATTATATTTAAAGATTAGTAGGGAGAGTATTTTAATTAATTTGTTAATTGAGTTAACATTTTTATGAGTATGAGGTTTAGCATGGTTAATGGTATAATTAAGCAAAATCATCCCCTACTTAGTTCTAAACTCACGCACACACACCTACACACACACACATTTACACGGCCAAAACACACAACACACACTACACATTTTTTTATTTTCAGATTTTGAAAGAAAAACCTAGGGTTCTTCTACCTTTCAGCAGCCGCCCCTTCCTCTGAAATTCTAACAAGGTTTTGTTGTGTTTTCTTCAAATAAAATAGTGCCACGTTCATCCCGGATCAAGCCTCGCTCCGCTTCCGCGTCGATATCGTCGTTTCGGTATTTTTAAATATCAAAAGGCACGTATATTCTTTCGTTTATGCATCGATCTTATCATATTATGCGTTGTGTTGTTATTTATGCGTAAATATATATGTGTGATGTGTGAAAGTTTGAGCAATGATGTTTGGATCAAGTTTGAAAGGGTTTTTGGATTACAAATCACGTTTTTGCTGTCATTTTAAAAACTGCGATTGTTTGGTCGAGTTCCTGGAAAAACTTTCAACATATAAAACGTAGTACTCTTCGATACCTTTGATTTGATATAAAATTTGTAATTTTTGGAATAGAAACGAGTGAGTTATAGTTGTTTTTGTGTTACTGCTCAAACCTGCGATCTTATGAAAATGATGTTCATCATGTTTTGAAGTTTTTGAGTTGCAGGCTTCGTTGGGCACCGTCGGGCTTGTGCTACTGCATTTATATATGCTATGGGATGAGTTTAGATGTTATTTGGTGGTTCGTTTGGGTCGGGATTGGCTTGGGATATAATAGAAGCCGTAGGAAGCGAAACGATGTCGGATTACGGGTTATTGTTGTATTGAAGTTGCTTGTCAATGCTTAGAGATGTTTGGGGTGTTTTTACGGGTTTGAATCGATGTAATAGCATCCTAGGATGAGTCTCGAGGTGTTGGTTCATGGTCCTTAGGCTTGGATTGAGAGAATGAATGAATGAGATAGCGAATTTTCGTGAATGTCCAAGTCCAAAGGCTAACCGGACCCCTACACGGGGTCCGTGTACCTCTCTTTAAAAAAAAAAATTTTTTTTAATTTTTAAAATATGAATATAAAGTATAGGAAGTGTTTTGTGGTTATGAATATAAAATATAAGATTTGTTTTGGGGTTCTATTTCATGGTTTAGTATGATGATTTCCCGAGTGATTTAGAATGTCATAAGCTATTTATTTACTTCGGTGGTGAGCACAAGTACCTACGTCTAAGCTATGAAAGATAAGTGTTTGAACTCATGTTAGTATGCAGCAGTGGCCCCAAGCGAGATCCAACGAATCCCTCAACGCCAAGTAAGTATGTTGACGTGCAAAAAGGAAATATTTCAAGTTTTTGAGGTATGCTAAATGTCTTGTGACCAAATTATGAATGGGTTTGGAAGTCGGTGAACGTGGCCGAGGACCTCTCCACCCCGTTAAAGCATGAACGGGTTTAGATCAGGATTGGAAAGCGTTAAAGCATGAACGGGGACCAATCCACCCGTTAAAGCATGAACGGGGATCTCATGTATGTGGCAGTGGATACGTCCCTGTCAGCCCAGTACTGTGGTTTGTCTGATCAGGCATTTATTATGTATGGGTCACTTGCTTTGAAACATGCCTCTACGCAAAATGATGGAGTTATGTACGTTCAAGTATGTTCAAGTATGCAAGCATGTATTAAGAAAAGTTTTATGTTGATGGCACGTCTATGTATGTATATACGTATGTTCAAGTTTTGTTATGCAAGTTCAAGTTTCATGTATGTACTCCTTATTTTAAAGTTGCATGTGGTTTTATTACGTATTATTCGTTACTTCCAGTTTATACGTGTTGAGTCTTTAGACTCACTAGACTTGATCGATGCAGGTGATGAGTATGTTGAGGAGGCTGGAGGTGGGGACCAAGGAGCTGGCTTGGACTGAGTTGAAGGCTAGACCCGAGGACCGCCCAAGATTTTAAGTTTTTATGAAATGTCAAATACTCTGATTTCACGCTACTGGTCATGAAGCATTCAAACAAATATTTGGTCAAATTTTATTTTTAGATTTCTTGTCCACAGTTGAGACGTACAGTTTATTTAATCGTATTTTGAAGGTTCACAAGTTATTTAAGAAAATTTTAAATTTTTCGGCAAATTTTAAATAGTAGAAAAGTACGGTACGTTACAACCAAAGTCAAGGAGGAGGAGACTAACCAAAGAGAGAACTTGTTCCATACTAGGTGTTTTGTAAATCAAAAGGTTTGCAATCTAATCATCGATGGGGGGAGTTGTACTAATGTGGCAAGTGTTGAGATGGTGGAGAAATTGGGTTTACCTACATTAAAGCATCCTCAACCATATAGGCTTCAATGGTTGAATGATTGTGCGGAGGTGAAGGTTACGAAACAAGTGCTAGTGCCTTTTGCAATTGGAAAGTATGTGGATGAGATCTTGTGTGATGTAGTACCCATGCATGCATGTCATATCTTGTTGGGTAGACCTTGGCAATATGAAAGGCGGGTGACACATGATGGGTTCAAGAATAGGTACCCCTTTGTATTGACGAAGGAAACCATTGTATTACTTCCTTTGTCCCCAAAGCAAGTGTTGGAGGACCATTTAAAAAAAAGGAGATATGAGGCCGAAAAAAAGAGTGAACTAAAAATTGAAGTGGCCTTTGAAACTAAAAATGAGATGGCTGAAAAAAAGAGAGACAAAAAGAGTGAGATAGCCATACAAAAGAAAAAAAGAGGAAAGAAATTGAGGGAAAAGAAAATGAGAGGGAAGATGCCAAAAAGAAAACATATATGGCCCAAAAAGGTGAGTTGAAACATTTGATGCACACCCATGAACCACTTGTGTTGATTCTTTATAAAGAGATCATCTTTAACACAAGTGATATAGCCGGGTCCCTTCCGAGCATTGTTGTTTCACTTTCGCAGGAATTTGATGATATATTTCCGGAGGAGCTACCTCAAAGACTACCACCATTGAGGGGGATTGAGCACCAATTGATTTGGTACTTGGGAGTGCATTGCCAAATCGTCCAGCTTATAGGAGCAATCCGGAGGAGACTAAGGAGCTTCAACGACAGATAAGTGAGTTGTTAGATAGGGATTTTGTGCGTGAGTCCATGTCTCCTTGTGCTGTACCTGTTTTATTAGTTTCTAAGAAAAGATGGCGCATGGCGTATGTGTTTAGATTGTAGGGCAATCAATAACATAACCATGAAGTATATGCATCCCATACCTAGACTAGATGATATTTTATATGAGTTGCATGGTGCATGTATTTTCAGCAAAATTGATTTGAAGAGTGGGTATCACAAAATTAGGATGAGGGAAGGTGATGAGTGGAAAACTGCTTTTAAAACCAATTATGGGTTATATGAGTTGATGGTCATGCCTTTTGGCTAAATTAACGCTCCTAGCACCTTTATGAGGTTAATGAATCATGTCTTGCTTGCATACATAGGAAAATTTGTTGTTGTTTACTTTGATGATATCCTAGTGTATAGCGAAAACTTGGATGAGCAAGTTAGTCACTTGAGATTTGTGCTAATCACACTAAGGGCTGAACATTTGTATGCTAACTTAAAGAAATGTGATTTTTGTACAAGCAAACTTGTCTTTCTTGGTTTTGTAGTAAGCACACAGGGTATACAAGTGGATGAAGACAATGTAAGTGCCATTCGAGATTGGCCAACGCCTACTACTAATGGTCAAGTTCGAAGTTTTCATGGTCTTGCAAGCTTCTATAGGAGTTTTGTAAAAGATTTTAGGACACTGACAGCACCGATGACGGCGGTAATCAAGAAGAACGTTCCATTCCATTGGGGCGAGGAGCAAGAGAAGTCTTTTAATCTTATTAAACAAAAGTTAATTAATGCTCCTTTACTTGTTTTACCTGATTTTGCTAATACCTTTGAAATGGATGTGATGCTTCAGGTGTAGGTATTGGTGGAGTGTTGATGCAAGGAGGGTGGCCGGTGGCATACTTCAGTGAGAAGCTTAATGGAGCAGCGCTGAACTATCCAACATATGACAAGGAGCTCTATTCGTTTGTGAGGACTCTTGAAACGTGGCAACACTACTTGAGGACTAAGGAATTTGTGATTCATACGGATCATTAGTCTCTAAAGCATCTTAAAGGTCAACAGAAGCTGAACAAGCGGCATGCTAAGTGGGTGGCATTCATTGAGACATTTCCCTACATAATCAAGTACAGACAAGGTAAGGAAAATGTAGTGGCCGACGCACTATCACGGAGGTACGTACTAATCTCTACCTTAGAGTCTAAAATTTTGGGGGTTGAGCATGTGAAAGAGTTGTATGTGCTGGATGAGGATTTTAAGAGTGTGTTTGAAACTTGTATGCATGGACCACATGAGAAATTCCATTTGCATAATGGTTTCTTATTTAGAGAAGATTTGTTGTGCATTCCTAAATCATCCATTCGTGAATTACATGTTAGAGAGGCACATGGGCGTGGTTTGATGGGACACTTTGGTGTGGCAAAAACCTTGAATGCTTTGCATGAACATTTTTATTGGTCACATATGAAGCGTGATGTTGAGCGAGTTTGTGATAAGTGCATAACTTGTAGGCAAGCTAAGTCTAGGACACAACCACATGGATTGTATACACCACTTCCTGTTCCTAGTGAACCTTGGATTGACATTTCTATGGACTTTGTTTTGGGGTTGCCTAGGACTAAGAAGGGGAGGGATTCGATATTTGTTGTTGTTGATAGATTTTTTAAGATGGCACATTTTATTGCTCGTCACAAAACTGATGATGCCTCTCACATTGCGGATTTGTTCTTTAGAGAAGTCGTTCGGTTGCATGGCATGCCTAGGACTATTGTTTCTGACCGTGATGTTAAGTTTTTAAGTTACTTTTGGAAAACTTTGTGGGCTAAACTTGGCACAAAATTGTTGTTTTCTACTACGTGTTATCCTCAAACAGATGGCCAAACTGAAGTTGTTAATAGAACTTTAGGAACACTTTTGCATGCTATTCTTAATAAGAACTTAAAGAATTGGGAAGAATGTTTACCATTTGTTGAGTTTGCTTATAATCGTTGCATGCATTCTACTACTAGTTATTCGCCATTTGAGATTGTGTATGGTTTTAATCCTATGATTCCGTTGGATTTGATGTCTTTACTTGTGAGTGAAAGGTTGAACATGGACGGCAAAAAGAAGGCTGAATTTGTTAGGGGGATGCATGAAAAGGTCAAGGCCAACATTGAGAAGAGAAATGAGCAATATGCCAAACACGCCAACAAAGGGAAGAAGAAGGTGATATTTGAGAAGGGAGATTGGGTGTGGCTACACTTGAGGAAGGAAAGGTGTGAGGACCCGGACGCTAATTCATTTCCTTAATCGTTATTAATATCAAATAATGTGGGACATAAAATTTTTTTAAAAATGCAATGCGGAAGCGTAATGTACATATAAATCTAAAAGTACAAGTCCTGTACTAAATACATTTACTAGGTTCAACGACATATCAGTGCTGAATCCTAATCTACTTCTGAGCCCGGATCTCCACGCTAACTAGTCCTGACTCGTTCTCTTCTTGATCCCGATCCTATCCCACCTGTTGTCATACACACATACAAACAAGACAACAGCCGAATAACTCCGGTGAGAATTACATTCCCAGTATAAACCATGTATACATGCAATCATACAGCCAATATAAAAGCATATAACAGGCATTCATAACATGTATCAAAATCAGAAACATGAATCAAATATTCATCGCATGTATCAAAATCCGAAACTTGAATCAATATCACTAATAAATCATATTCTAAAGATGTACCGTAATCAGGAACATAATTCAATCTCAAGTAATGAATCACTCTCCGTGATTCTCAGACTCAGACTCGACTCAGTCCTAATATAGGGATCCCGATCAGAATAAGAACATACACCCCCCTGCGCTCCCGATCGGGGTGGTGGTATGTTCTTATTCACGGACTTTGGCCCTTTCCACATCGAACATCAGTAATAGAAGTAACTCCAATTCTATCCACTTCGATATGACCAAACGTCCGATGTCCTGACCTATCCGTCAAAGACTATGGCACTTCCGCCATACACTATCCTGTGACAAAGTGCAATGGGCCAATGATGATTCCTCACTATCAGGCCCTTCTGTCACAATACCAATCATTTAATATCTGCTATCTATAAATCAATAGAACAAGCATATCAATTCATTCATTAATTGCAAATATCAATGCAATAGAATAAAGTATGTGATTTAGGGAAACTCGAGTCAAACCTCACTCGAGTTGTGCAATCCCAACTCAACATTAATTGATACCTTTATCTTCTCCATTTGACGAAGTCGAAGTCTCGAATTCAACTCTGTCCATAAAAAATCTGGTAATGACAATCGAATAGGTACAATATCAATATACAACTCAATGCAATATCTGTTCTGATCAATACTCAAATCAAAACACAATCTTATCAATGTCACGATACAACAATACAATTTCAATCAATATTGAATATGATCAATATCATTCTACTGATGTTTCGACGGCATAATAATACAGTCTCGATAACCCCGTCACTCTCAACATCACAGATATAATAACCAAACTCATAATCAATAACAATACAACTCTGATATCAAATCTCAATCTAATCAACTCCGAAAATCATAACAATTACATACACAATCTGTTCTTCGACCTGACTTCAATTATACGATGTCCACTATGTCAAGAACACTATATATCAATCACATCTGATTCTGGCAATGTCATAATTTCAAATCATGTCTAAATGTAACAAAACTTACGTCCAGTTGTAGCCTGCGTCGATAGAAATATAGTACTGAAGTCGGATTGAAAATCAGACGTGCGNATGATACGTGGCTCATTTTCTTAAATTCCATTCGGCGCTCGGGCGGTAAGAAAGTACCGCTCGGGCGCGGAATGTTCTGCCCAAATATTTCCTTCTCGCACATTGGCGCTCGGGCGGTTATAAATTACCGCTCGGGCGCCGCATCTTCTGCCCAAAACATATACTTTGTCGAACCATGGCGCTCGGGCGGTCAAAAACTACCGCTCCGGCGTCGATAGTTCTGTTCAAAACTTGTGTAAGTCATATGCTTGGCCCAATCCGGTCTTGGACTGATCCGTCTATAATCACATCAATTCAAAATCAAGAATCTCAGCTTAACGGACTCAAAATCTCGGGCATTACATTTCTCCCCCCCAAGATCTGATTTCGTCCCCGAAATCACAGGTAATCAACTCAGATATCAACACGAAATGTATAGTAACGGTTAATCAGAAAACTCATCTCAATGAACAATTCTGAAATCTCAGTCTAATATCAGATTCTGTCTTTCAGGTAATCTCTTTAATGCCCTGTCAACTTTACCGTATTTTCAACAGCAGAATAATCTTCATTCAGAATTACCTTTCTTTCACAGATCTCCAATTTCAATCTGGACTTATATAATGCAAGAAGTATACTTTCATAATACTACTCGACATGACTCGTAACCGAATCAATCCCAAAATCCTGGTTATACACTATCTGTATTTACCAATCAATAGCTCATGATAGATCAACCTCATCATCTCCTATCAAATTTGTTAATCCCTGTCAAAGTTATATCCAATCCTCGGCCTCAAATACCAACAGTCATCATCCGACGTTGGCATATTTAATCTATCTATTCTGAGCTGTCTTCATTTCCTTTTGAATCAGGTGCATTTTCTTTGTCATATTTCTGATCCTATCAGATCTAATCTCAGGTATCACCGAGATATTATTTCCATATAAAGAAAATTTTATAGGTATCACTGTACAATGTCTCGAATGCTGCTATCGCGATACTCATCTGATAGCTATCGTTCTACGACAATTCACAAAGTGACAATACTTCTTATCAACTAGTGCTCCAATCAAACACTATCATTTCATGAATATCCTTCAATATCTGAATAGTCTACTTCGACTATCCATCGATCTGTGGATGATATGTGAAAAGGTTATCGTATATTCGGCCAAAGTACAAAATCAACCGACAATCATGGTTTCTGACATAAATCTCAGTCATTTGGTCATATTTGTACGTTATCCTGTACAACATAACATATACAAATTCGAGCAATTTGTAAATCACAATCACATTATAGTACAATCTTGAAACGATTTCAGTAGTTTCGTCACAACGTTCATAGAAAGGTATTTCCAATTCTATTCAGGAATCAAGAATCTAGATAACCAATCTCATGGTTTCTATCTCTTTGTCCTTATCTGTCGGCGATTCAGACGTATCAGTACAAATTCTGCCACAACTAATCTTATTTGTTTATGTCAAAACTATCTTTTCGAATTATCATACCTTTTCTGCCACCAGAAAGAACATTGAATCAACTACTGTGCGCTTCAGACCATATTTATCATGTCAGACTCGAAATATTCGGTACAAACAAGTCGGTTATTCACATATAGTACAGTATTACCTACATGATATTCTAATTGACACCCTGTTCTGACTATCGAAATCAAGTTCTGAACAGTCTGATCAAACTTCTGAACTGCTGTAATTTTCAAAATCAGCTTTAATTCGGCTTGAACTGTATATAATCTCAACAATATACTACCATCTGTATCAAACATGGATTTAGAACAACAGCAACATCAGATCAGCTTCGAAATATCAATCATCTATACTGATCTAATAAACTCATGCAACTATGAATTTTTTGACATTTCTGACATTCTGACATCGATGTCGTTCTCAGCCACTGATCACAGCCTCAACTGTGCTAAAAGCAATCGGTATATTATCTACTAACACATACCCCGAATACAATCTGTTTCAGTCAAGATTCATATCAGAACAATTTCTGTATACAACAATCTCAGTTCTCAAAATAGACAATACAATATATTCGATTCAGTCAATAATATGCTACGAGAAATCGAAATATCATAGATGCAACGAGCATATAGTCATCAAAATACTTTTGAACACATGATTCATCAACCCATAACCAGAACTGAAGTATTTTACAGAGAAACATACAATCAAATGTAACTCTAACTCTCCGGCAGTAAATCTTCTAACTGATATGTCAATTCTTTCCATTCAATACGTGTCATCCAGTACGGAATTCAAAACAATAAAACCAGTACCTGGTATCGAATCAAGGCCGAAATCACTCTCCCTGATGTCAGGCAAACCCGGAATCTCATTTGGGGAGACTTTAGCAATTCTCCTGCTACTGGCAAATCAGTCCATGATACGCTCAGTTTCAGTAATCAACTGAATACATAAGGAATCTCTCCATTCTTTTCGATAATCATCGAATCATAGATAATACGGATGTCAAAAGAATTCAAAATCGAGAATCCTTACGGTATATTATTCATTCTTCGGCCATTTCAGGTCCGAATCTTACCATCTCCTGGTAAGAATCGACAATAGTTCTGTACTTGCCTACTATATCACTAATGCGGTCAAAATCAGACAACACAAGTACTACACAGTCGAACTCAATTTCACTCTCATCTTACTGCAGTATACAAGATGTCACAGAATCTCACTGATATCAAATCCTCTCCCCAAAAGGAAAAGAGATCAATACTACAGTAAATACAGACCCAACAAATAAAGCATGTCTCAATGCAACTCATACAAAATCATGTATAAGATGTATTAATATCTCTTAATACATACGCAGGATAATTATAAAGAAACAGTTACCTGTCACTATATCATCAAGTGCCTCTTGGGTCTGTTCCTCGGTCACTACAACCAGATGATTCTGCTCCCTGAAATCTTCGGGAACCTCTCTGTAGACAAACTCTAGCAAAATGTCCCTGCTGTCTACAGATATTGCATCTACCAGTCACTCCTTTGCATTGCTCCGTGGGATGTCTCCCTCCGCAAGGTCTACAATAAACTCCGGTATAACTCAGGCTAGAACTACTGGAGCTAGATGAACTGCTTCCTAACTTTTTGAACTGCTTCTTTCGAGCTTTCAACTGTTCTTTCTTTCCACCACTGCTGCTGCCAATCTCGATTTTGGGAGGCTGTTGCTGTGGTCTCAGTGTTGGAAGAACATACGAAGCTCCCTTTTGTCTCATCAGATTGGAATTCTTCGAGGAGGAATATCTGATGATCACAAGAGTCAGCAATCATATGAGACAAATCCGTCTAAGTCCCTTTCTGATCAGCTTACCTCTGATCAAGAATGGATTCTGATTCATTTCCAAATCAGACACATTACCAAATCATCTCAGAAATTCAGGTAACATGTATTTAAAAGCAGTAAGCACATATTGCAACATTAGCATCTACAATGTAATTCAACATGATAATAAATCACATGCTAGCAAACACATGCAAGGAAAGAAAATTCATTCTACCCCGCTCACTAGCTACTATCTCAGTCTTAAAAACCTATAGTTCTGGACCTATTGCTCTGATACCACCTGTTGTGGGGACCCAGACGCTAATTCATTTCCTTAATCGTTATTAATATCAAATATTGTGGGACATAAAATTTTTTTTAAAATGCAATGCGGAAACGTAATGTACATATAAATCTAAAAGTACAAGTCCTGTACTAAATACATTTACTAGGTTCAACGACATATCAGTGCTGAATCCTAATCTACTTCTGAGCCCGGATCTCCACGCTAACTAGTCCTGACTCGTTCTCTTCTTGATCCCGATCCTGTCCCACCTGTTGTCATGCACACATACAAACAAGACAACAGCCGAATAACTCTGGTGAGAATTACATTCCCAGTATAAACCATGTATACATGCAATCATACAGCCAATATAAAAGCATATAACAGGAATTCATAACATGTATCAAAATCAAAAACATGAATCAAATATTCATCGCATGTATCAAAATCCGAAACATGAATCAATATCACTAATAAATCATATTCTAAAGATGTACCTTAATCAGGAACAAAATTCAATCTCAAGTAATGAATCACTCTCCGTGATTCTCAGACTCAGACTCGACTCAGTCCTAATCTAGGGATCCCGATCAGAATAAGAACATAAACCCACCTACACTCCCGATCGGGATGGTGGTATGTTCTTATTCACGGACTTTGGCCCTTTCCATATCGAACATCAGTAATAGAAGTAACTCCAATTCTATCCACTTCGATATGACCAAACGTCCGATGTCCTGACCTATCCGTCAAAGACTATGGCACTTCCGCCATACACTATCCTGTGACAAAGTGCAATGGGCCAATGATGATTCCTCACTATCCGGCCCTTCTGTCACAAGACCAATCATTTAANGTACAATATCAATATACAACTCAATTCAATACCTGTTCTGATCAATACTTAAATCAAAACACAATCGGATCAATATCAACAATACAATTATACAATCTCAATCAATCGTGAATCTGAGCAATATCAATCTACTGATGTTTCGACGGCATAACAATACAATCTCGATAACCCCGTCAATATCAACATCACAGATATAATACCAGAACTCCTAATCAATATCGGTACAACTCATAATCAATAACAATATAACCCTGATATCGAATCTTTATCAAATCAATTCCGAAAATCATAACAATTACATAAACAATCTGTTCTTCGATCTGACTTCAAATATACGATGTCTACTATATCAGAAACACCATATATGAATCATATCCGCTTCTGACAATACCATAATTTCCGATCATATCAAAACGTAGTAAAACTTACGTCCGTATGAAGCCTGCGTCAATAGAAATGCAGTACTAAGTCGGATTGAAAATCAGACGGGCGGATCTTGCACAAATCAGAAATATATAAAATAAAAAGCGTAAGGATTTTCTTCAATTCTTCCTCGACCTTTCCTCGGAATTCTCCAGGATAAAATACAGCTGTTACATATATATATATCACGTTGCATGGTTAATGATACGTGGCTCATTTTCTTAAATTCCATTCGGCGCTCGGGCGCGGAATGTTCTGCCCAAATATTTCCTTCTCGTACATTGGCACTCGGGCGGTTATAAATTACCTCTCGGGCGCCGCATCTTCTGCCCAAAACATATACTTTGTCGAACCATGTCGCTCGGGCGGTCAAAAACTACCGCTCGGGCGCCGATAGTTCTGTTCAAAACTTGTGTAAGTCATATGCTTGGTTCAATCCGGTTTTGGACTGATCCGTCTATAATCACATCAATTCAAAATCAAGAATCTCAGCTTAACAGACTCAAAATCTCGGGCATTACAAAAGGTTTCCTTAGAAGCGACGTTCAAAGCTACTACCGAGGGGTGATGGACCATTTCAAGTCCTCGAGAGGATCAATGACAATGCCTACATGCGCCAAGACGGGGCGCGCATATGCGCGAGAAGTACAGGACACCGAAGTGATGAACAGAGAACTTCGCGCATATGCACGGAACTAGGGCGCGTATGCGCGCGGAGCAAACACCAAAAACAGAGACTTTCACGCATTTGCGCGAGTTGGGGTGCACAGATGCACGCGACGCATATTAATATTCCTTGTTTAGAATTTTAATTATTTTGGCAACTTATCTTTTTGATATCTCTCTTATTATGTATATGGACGAAAATCATGAACATTATTCAGATTATTATTTAGTTTATACAATAGTTTTGAGTTTTCTCTCAACTTTTTCAAGGCTTTAGCTTTGTTTTCAAAATCAAACTTATCGAAGTTTTAACTTTGTGGCGTTTGTTGATCGTGTCTTACGCGGATTGTCAAAGACAAGTTCTTTGGTTCGATTAAGTTTTGATTGTTTCTTTTGTGATTGTTTATTACTAAGCCACGTAGTTTAGGGGTGAAAATCACGTAATTTCTTGAATCAAAAGATCGGGACATCGTAACAACGATCCTTGTTCGCTATTGAATTGAGGGCGCGATTCATATTTAATCGTGTTTTCTTTTCTTCGTACGAGGATTCATATCATTTGGTATCAGAGCTTAGGTTCATTGAATTTAAGTAAGTATCTTGTTTTTATATTTTCAGATCTGCAATTATCCTTTCGTTTGTTTGTCAGATCTATGTCGGTCATTCGTTCTTCGTCTTTTTAGTGAATCTGTGATTCTCGAAATTTAGTTATTTATTGTTCTGGAATTTGGTGAATTTTTTTTGTTGGGATTTTCAAGTTTTTACTCAGCCTTACAAACTAAAAAAAAAAATTACAAAAATTCCGAAAATTCCCAATTATTTTGTTTTGGTATTTTGTTCTATTATCTTTAGTGAGTCATTTTCAATAGTCTCTCACAGTCAAAATAAATATATATTTATTTTCAAATTTCTTGTCTACGCAGTCCAAATGAGTTGATCATAATTGTTCACGAGTTTGAACTTGATTGTTTGATATATCCAAACACGAAGCTTGAGCGCCTTGAGGGAACTCTCGAATTTGAGTGAAAAATACTTGAGTGCGAGTGAATTTTTCTTTGGAGTGATTGACGAATATTTGTTGTGAGAAAAAAAAAAAGAGAGGAGAGACGAGCGACTTTTTCTTTGGAGTGACCGTGAGCATTTGAGCGAGGAATATCTATTATTTCTACTAACATTTTCTTGTATGTACAAGTCCGAAAGTAAATGGAGAGGGAGGTAGGAGATAGTTCGAACCAAGGGTCGTCTAAGGTACATATGGAGGCGTTGTTCGGTCATTTTAGTAGGATGATGAGGACGGAGTTGGAGCCCTTACATGAGAGGTTGGATAAGCTTGAAGTTAGTGCAAGGGGGAGTAAGTCTAAGCCTAAAGATGTGGGTAGAGGAGGAGAAGATGAGGAATATGATTGGGGAGTAGATGAGGAGAGCAAAAATGAGAATTGGGGTAGGAATGGAAGAGGTAGAGGATTTGGGAGAGGAAAAAGAGAAGTCGAACGGGATAGGTACAATGATGGGACTAGGGAGGTTGGTAATATGGGTAGTATTAAGAATAAAATCCCGCCATTCCATGGGAAATCTGACACGGAGGCATATTTAGAATGGGAAAAGAGCGTAGAGTTTGTGTTTGAAAGTCACCACTACTCCGAACAAAAGAAGGTTAGGTTGGCGGTGGTTGAATTTCTAGACTATGCTCTCATTTGGTGGGATCTACTAGTGACCACTAGGAGGAGGTATAATGAGAGACCCATTGAAACTTGGGATGAGATGAAGAGGGTCATGAGGAAGAGGTTTGTACTCAATCACTATTATAGGGAGATGTTTAAGAGGCTACAAAATTTGAGGCAAGGATTAAAGAGTGTTGAGGACTACTATAAGGGGAAGGAAGTAGTCATGATTAGAGCAAACATAGAGGAAGATAGTGAGGCGACCATGACACGTTTTCTTTGAGGTTTGAACAGGGAGATACAGGATCAAGTGGAGCTTAGGCACTACTTGATCTGGACGAGATGGTGCAAATGGACATAAAGGTGGAACAACAACTCAAGACGCTAGGAGTTGGCCGCACCAACCAAAATGGGGGTTCGTCATCTTCTTGGCGACCAAATGTGGCAACACGTGATGAAAGTAAGTTGGTGACCAAGCCCAAGATTGAGACCAAGCAACATATGCCTAAACAAGGAGTGCAAGGTAAATCTGAAACTCCTCTTAATCGTTCTAGAGATACTAAATGTTTTAGGTGTCAAGGGTTGGGTCATATTGCTAGCCAATGTCCTAATAAGAGGGTGATAATTTTGAATGACTATGGTGAATATGAGTCTCAAAGTAAGGGTGATGATGATGAGATGTCTGCTTTAGAGGATCCTGATGAGGGATATGGGGCGGTTGTAGGTGAAGCACTAGTGACTAGGCGGATCATGAGTGCCCAAGTCAAGGAAGAGGAGACTAACAAAAGGGAAAACTTGTTCCATACAAGATTTTTTTGAATAGCAAGGTTTGCAATCTTATCATACATGGGGGAAGTTGTACTAATGTGGCTAGTAGTGAGATGGTAAAAAAATCTGGTTTGTCTACGTTAAAGCACCCACAACCATATAGGCTTCAATGGTTGAATGATTGTACGGAGGTGAAGGTGAACAAACAAGTAATGGTTTCTTTTTCGATTGGGAAGTATATTGATGAGGTCTTATGTGATGTAGTGTCAATACATGCTTGTCATATCTTATTGGGGAGGCCGTGGAAATATGATAGGCGAGTGACATATGATGGATTCAAGAATAGGTATTCATTTGTATTGGAGAAGGAATCCATTGTGTGAGGAATATATTGGTTTTCTACTAACGTTTTCTTGCAGGTACAAATCTAAAATTTAAATCGAGAGGGAAGTAGGAGATAGTTCGAACCCGGGGTAGTCTAAGGTTCAAATGGAGGCGTTGTTTGGGCATTTTAGTAGGATGATGAGGGTAGAGTTGGAGCCATTGCATGAGAGGATGAGTAGTCTTGAAGTTAGTACTAGTGAAGATAAATCTAAGCCTAAAAATATGGGTAGAGGAGAAGAAGTGGAAGATTATGATTTGGTAGGAGATGAGGAGAGCCAAAATGAAATTTGGGGTAGGAATGGAAGAGGCAGAGGATTTGGTAGAGGAAAAAGAGAAGCCGAGCGGGATAGATACAGTGATGGGCATAGGGAATATAGTAATATGGGTAGTATTAAGATGAAAATTCCTTCGTTCCATGGGAAATCTGACCCTGAGACATACTTAGAATGGGAAAAGAGGGTAGAGTTTGTGTTTGAATGTCACCACTACTCCGAACAAAAGAAATTTAAGTTGGCGGTGGTTGAATTTTTAGACTATGCTCTCATTTGGTGGGATCAACTAGTGACCACTAGGAGGAGGTATAATGAGAGACCCATTGAAACTTAGGATGAGATGAAGAGGGTCATGAGGAAGAGGTTTGTGTCCAATCACTATTATAGGGAGATGTTTAAGAGGCTACAAACTTTGAGCTTAGGGTTAAAGAGTGTTGAGGACTACTTTAAGGAAATGAAAATAGTCATGATTAGGGAAAATATTGAGGAAGATAGTGAGGTGACGATCGCTCGTTTTCTTTGTGGTTTGAATAGGGAAATTCAAGATCAAGTGGAGCTTTGGCACTACTTGGATCTAGACGAAATGGTGCAAATGGCCATAAAAGTGGAGCAACAACTCAAGAGGCGTGGAGTTGGCCGCACCAATCAAACTGGGGGTTCATCATCTTCTTGGCAATCAAATGTGGTGAAACATGAGGAGAATAAGGTGGTAACCAAGCCCTAGATTGAGACAAAACAAGATGCGCCTATACAAGGAGTGCAAGGTAAATCTGAAACTCCTCTTAATCGATCTATAGATACTAAATGTTTTAGGTGTCAATGGTTAGGTCATATTGCTAGTCAATGTCCTAATAAAAAGGTAATGATTTTAAATGACTATGGTGAATATGAGTCTCAAAGTGAGGGAGATGACGAGGGTGATGATGATGAGATGCCTGCGTTAGAGGATCCTGATGAGGGTTATTGGGCGGTTGTAGGTGAAGCACTAGTGACTAGGCGTATCATGAGTGCCCAAGTCAAGGAGGAGGAGAATAACCAAAGGGAAAACTTGTTCCATACTAGATGTTTTGTGAATAGCAAGGTTTGCATATCTTGTTGGGTAGGCCATGGCAAGATGATAGGCGAGTGACACATGATGGGTACAAGAATAGGTATTCATTTATATTGAAGAAGGAATCCATTGTATTACTTCCTTTGTCCCCAAAGCTAGTGTTGGAAGACTACTTGGAAAGAAAGAAGAGAGATGAGGTCGGGAAAAAGAGTGAACTAAAAAGTAAGATGACCTTTGAAAGAAAAGATGAGATGGCTGAAAAAAAGAGTGAGACGGCCATACAAAAGAAAAAGGAGAGGAAAGAAAATGAGGGGAAAGAAAATGAGAGTTAAGAGGCCAAAAAGAAAACATATATGGCCCAAAAAAGTGAGTTGAAACATATGTTGCACACACATGAACCACTTGTGTTGATTCTTTATAAAGAGATCCTCTTGAAAACAAGTGATATAGTCGTGTCCCTTCCGAGCATTTTTGTTTCACTTTTGCAGGAATTTGACGATATATTTCCGAAGAAGCTACCTCAAAGATTACAACCATTGAAGGAGGTTGAGCACCAAATTGATTTGGTACCCGGGAGTGCATTGTCAAATCGACCAGCTTATAGGAGCAATCCGGAGGAGACTAAGGAGCTTCAACGACAAGTAAGTGAGTTGTTAGATAGAGGTTTTGTGCGTGAGTCCATGTTACCTTGTGCTCTACCTGTTTACTAGTTCCTAAGAAAGATGGCTGATGGCGTTTGTGTGTAGATTGTAGGGCAATCAATAACATAACAATCAAGTATAGACATCCCATACCTAGACTAGATGATATGTTAGATGAATTGCATGGTGCTTGTGTCTTTAGCAAAATTGATTTGAAGAGTGGTTATCACCAAATTAGGATGAGGGAATGTGATGAGTGGAAAACTGCTTTTAAAACCAAGTACGAGTGGTATGAGTGGATGGTCATGCCTTTTGGCTTAACTAACGCTCCTAGCACATTTATGAGGGTAATGAACCATGTTTTGCGTGCATACATAGGAAAATTTGTTGTTGTTTACTTTGATGATATCCTAGTGTATAGCAAAAACTTGGATGAGCATGTTAATCACTTGAGACTTGTGCTAATCACACTAAGGGCTGAAAATTTATATGCTAACTTAAAGAAATGTGATTTTTTTACAAAAAACTTGTCTTTCTTGGTTTTGTGTTAAGTTCACATGGGATACAAGTTGATGAAGACATGGTAAGTACTATTCAAGATTGGCCAACGCCAACTACTGTTGGTCAAGTTCGAAATTTTCATGGTCTTGCAAGCTTCTATAGGAGGTTTGTCAAGGATTTCAGCACACTGGCAGCGCTACTGACGGTGGTAATTAAGAAGAACGTCCCATTCCATTTGGGCTAGGAGCAAGAGAAGTCTTTTTGTCTTATTAAGCAAAAATTAATTAATGCTTCTTTACTTGTTTTGCCTGACTTTGCTAATACTTTTGAGATTGAATGTGATACTTCAGGTGTAGGTATTGGTGGAGTGTTGATGCAGGGAGGACGACCAGTGGCGTACTTTAGTGAGAAGCTCAATGGAGCCGTGCTGAATTACCCAACATATGACAAGGAGCTCTATGCACTTGTGAGGACTCTTGAGACGTGGCAGCACTAATTGAGGCCTAGGGAGTTTGTGATTCATACGGATCATGAATCCTTAAAGCATCTTAGGGGGCAACAAAAGTTGAACAAGCGGCACGCTAAGTGGGTGGCATTCATTGAAACATTCCCCTACATAATCAAGTACAAGCAAGGTAAGGAAAATGTAGTGGCCGACGCACTATCACGAAGGTACATAATATTTTCTACCTTAGAATCTAAAATCTTGGGGTTTGAGCATGTGAAAGAATTTTATGTGCTAGATGAGGACTTTAAGGGTGTGTTTGAAACTTGTATGCATGGTCCGCATGAAAAATTCTTTTTGCATAGTGGTTTCTTGTTTAGAGAAGATAGGATGTGCATCCCTAAATCATCCATTCGTGAATTACTTGTTATGGAGGCACATGGGGGTGGTTTGATGGGACATTTTGGTGTGGCTAAAACTTTAAGTGCATTGCTTAATCATTTCTATTGGCCACCTATGAAACGTGATGTTGAGCGTGTGTGTGAAAAGTGCATAACATGTAGACAAGCTAAGTCTAGGACACAACCGCATGGATTGTATACACCACTTCCTGTACCTAGTGAACTTTGGATTGACATATCTATGGACTTGTTTTGGATTTGCCTAGGACTAAGAAGGGGAGGGACTCAATATTTGTTGTTGTTGATAGATTTTCTAAGATGGCACATTTTATTGCTTGTCACAAAACTGATGATGCTTATAACATTGCGGATCTGTTCTTTAGAGAAGTCGTTAGGTTTCATGGCATTCCTAGGACTATAGTGTCTGATCGTGACGTTAACTTTTTGATTTACTTTTGGAAAACTTTGTGGGTTATAAACTTGGCACAAAATTGTTGTTTTCTACTACTTGTCATCCTCAAACAGATTGACAAACTGAAGTTATTAATAGAACTTTAGGAACACTTTTGCGTGCTACACTTAATAAGAACTTAAAGAATTGGGAAGATTGTTTGCTTTTTGTTGAGTTTTCTTATAATCGTAGTGTGCATTCTACTATAAATTATTCGCCATTTGAGATTGTTTATGGTTTTAATCCTTTGACTCCTTTGGATTTGATGGCTTTACCTGTGAGTGAAAGGTTAAACATGGATGGCAACAAGAAGGCTAAATTTGTTAGGGGTTTGCATGAAAAGGACAAAGCCAACATTGAGAAGAAGAATGAGCAATATGCCAAACACGCCAACAAGGGGAAGAGAAAGATGGTGTTTGAGAAGGGTGATTGGGTGTGGTTGCACTTGCAGAAGGAAAGGTTCCCCGAGAAGCGGCGTTCGAAGCTACTACGTAGGGGTGATGGACCATTTCAAGTCCTCGAGAGGATCAATGACAACGCCTACAAACTCGACCTACCAGGTGAGTATAACATCAGTTCTACTTTTAATGTTAGTGATTTTTCGTTGTTAGATGTAGGTGATGAACAAGATTTGAGAACAAATCCTTTTCAAGAAGGGGAGGAAAATGCGAACACGGTTGGTAAAGCACCAAGTAAAGCATGGGAGCCTTTAGAGTTTCCAGAGGGACCAATCACGAGGGGACGTCTGAAGAGGTTCAAAGAAGCATTGAATGGGCTTATGAGCAATCAAGGAGGGCTTACGTGCAAGGAGCAAAGTGCCGAAGGGTTCGTGATGCATGGGAGTGAGTTCGGGAACCAAAGGAACATTATTCAAGCAGTCCAAAGCCTACACGGACCCCAGCACGAACCTGTACACGGGGTCCGTGTCCATTACAACCGAGAATGAAGAAATCCAGTGAGTACATCGACCCGAGCACGGACCTGTACATGGGGTCAGTGTACATCACAGGGCCTAGATATTGATATTCTTTTTGATATGTAAAGATATTAGGGACGAAAATTAACACACATTTGAGATTATTATTATTGAGTTTATCAAACTTTTGAGATTTTTTCTCAAAATTTTTCAAAGCTTCGCTTTTGTTCATCAAAAATCAAACTTATCAAGATTCGTTATTGTGGCGTTTGTCGATTGATTTCATACGGATTGTCAAAGAAAAGTTCTTTGAAGGTTCGTCTGATTGTTCAATTGTTTCAGTCGTGAATATTTGTTGCTAAGTTTTATAATTTAGGGGTGAATATCACAAACCATTCTTGATTCAAAAGATCGGGACAACAAACAATCCTTGTCCGTATTTAATCGAGTTTGCTATTCATTCGTACGAGGATTCGTATAAATTGTTGTTTCACTTTTGCAGGAATTTGATGATATATTTCCGGAGGAGCTACCTCAAGGACTATCACCATTGAGGGGGATTAAGAACCAAATTGATTTTGTACCCGAGAGTGCATTGCCAAATCATCCAGCTTATAGGAGAAATCCGGAGGAGACTAAGGAGCTTCAACGGCAGGTAAGTGAGTTGTTAGATAGGGGTTTTGTCCGTGAGTCCATGTCACCTTGTGTTGTACCTTTTTTACTAGTTCCTAAGAAAGATGGCTCATGGCGTATGTGTGTAGATTTTAGAGCAATAAATAACATAACCATTAAGTATAGGCATCCTATACCTAGACTAGATCTAATGCCCGGTTATTCGTACAAATGATAGTAATGCGTTTATGTCGTTTATTATGTAGTTATTTGCCTCATTAGATTTCACGTGATGATTGAGGTATCAATATTGAGATTGAACATGATTTTTATATTGTCCATGGTGTATTGAGAAGGAATATGTGTTAAAATAGTGATAGTAAGAGGTGTAGGTAGAAGTAGTGTAATGAAGTTAGCAGGAAATGAGATGAAATATGATATTTCTTACGGGTTTTAGCATAGTTACTTGAATATTGATCCAAATTGTGTGAGGCCATAACCATTAGAAAGCTAAGATATAATGTTACCACTTTCATGTTTCGGGTTTTGTCCAAATCATTGTGGAAGAAAAGCCAAAAGCGCCCCGAAGTGTGTCGTGTATACCATCATTCCTTCACTGACACATGTTGGGAGAATGGGCATAACGTTTTACTCAGATATCCAAATGACCTGAAACAAATTGGAGATTCAGGCCAGGACATAGGGCTACAACTTTTATGTTTACACTTTTCCAGATTATGAACGGAAGAGACATTTCTGGAGCGATCTTTGATGTGACTGTGCACAGAGCGGCACCCGAGCGGTAAAAAATGACCGCCCGAGCGCCACTGGTTCTGGATTTTTTGTTTTGGACAGAATGTTCCGCGCTCGAGCGGTAGAAAATGAAAGCCCGAGCACCACCTTACATAGAAAAAGATAAGTTTCGACTTCCTTGAGCTATTTTCACCATTGCTTCTTTCCTTTCTTAGCAAGACTCAAGAGAAACCAAGGAAACTTCTTCCAAAAGCTCTCTTCTTCATTTCCTTTCATTAGTTTGAAGTTAAAAGTTAGTTCTCCATCACAAGAACCTTATAAGGGTGTAAGTTTTCTTCTCCTTTAATTGTTCTACATGTTTAAGGGTAACTTTCACCCTGTATAGAAATAGTAACTGAAGTATTGGTATATTGACAGCATAGGACTGTTAAACATCGTCTGAAACAAGTATTCGTACGCTTGGACTGTAAGTTGGCATGTTCTTGAAGTAATACATGAGTAATATTATGGTTTCAAATACTTCCCATTGATTATTGCTATATGTACATTGTTAGTATCTTATTGATGAAAATATAGCACCATTGTAATGCCCGAGAATTTTATGTTGATAATCTGAGATTAATGATTATGGCTTGTAGCGCTTATCGATGGATCAAGTCGCGATCAGAATGGGACATGCACGAGTTAGCCCTAGTTGAAATCCCGTAGGTATCGTGCACATGCGCGGCAGAGAGGGGCGCATATGCGCGAGTTGCTGGAGATGATTTATATGGAGACCGTAGGTCTCGCTCATATGCGCGAGCAGCAGCACAGCCAAAATGCCGAGGACGAAGGTCTCGCGCATATGCGCCGGTTGGAGTCGCGCATATGCGCGAGACGTGTAATTCAAAGATGAAGCCATTTGCCCCTTGCCATGCCTGATATATATATATATCTTCAACCATTCATTCTTCATTCAGACTTGCAGAGGAAAGGAACCGAGGCTTCAAGAAATTCCCAAGTTCTTGCTATTAGCTTGTTGAGTGTGAAGAATCCAACCATCCGATTTTCGATCCGAGTTTAGATTCTTGTTCCTCTCCTTAAGAGCTATCAAAGGATGTAAGTTTCTTTACATTTCAGCATGGTTTGAAGTTTAGATGTTGGGTAAATTGTGATATGATTCCTATTATGTGTTGGTATGATAGTGGGAATCTTATATTCGATACCGGATCGAAGAAATGATATCGTATGCAATTTATATGAAATTTCAGCATGTATAGGGTGGAAATTATGCAGATTTTGAGATCTTGATATATAGATTGTGATGGTTGTGAGTTGTAATATGGATTATGTTGCGATTTGAGTTGATCGGTATTGAGAAATCACGCCGTTATGCCGTCGAATTGTATTGAGATTGAATAATGAGTTGTACAAGATTTGCTTTGAGTTGTGTCTTGATAGATTATATCTATACATTGCCATTTCAGAGTTGATATTATCAGATTCGACATCGAGACTTTAGCTACGACAAGTACTGTACAACGAAAGGTATAATTCATGTTGATTCGGGGAGATATAACTCGAATTAGATCTTATTTGAGTTTCCCAAAATCACATACTAGATTGTTACCTTTTATATGTTGATGCTTTGTTTATAGATTCATATTCAAGCATTTAAGATAGGAGACTCTGGCAGACTTGCCAAGCTAGACGTTCGGTGATATCGACGCATAGGAGCAGAATTGATTCCTATTGTAGACATTCGATACAGACATGACCGAAGTCTAGGAATAAGACGTACCGTCACCCCGATTGGGAGGGTAGGTGGCAGACTGTGACGTCTTATTCACACCGGGATCCCTAGAGTTAGAGTCGAGTTGAGTCAAGATATGATTTCGATTTCATTTGCATACTGATATTGATTTGGTTTCATAGATTATGGAACCTATTACCATTTATTCTATTCATGATAGTATGCTTCATGATTTATATTGTGTATATGCATGTGTACCATGTTTTATACTGGGATTTGTTCTCACCGGAGTATGCGGCTGTGGTTGTGTCTGTATGTGTGCATGATCACAGGTGGGACAGGATCAGGGTCGAGACAAAGATGAGAGATCGAGATAGCGTGGAGATTACGGGCGTAGAAGA
Source organism: Primulina huaijiensis (assembly GCF_012295235.1). Lineage (NCBI taxonomy): Eukaryota > Viridiplantae > Streptophyta > Magnoliopsida > Lamiales > Gesneriaceae > Primulina > Primulina huaijiensis. The sequence goes on from NC_133312.1 coordinate 11,529,262, forward strand.
TCACTAGTGGTTTCTTACTAGACATGTACTGAATTTCTAAACACTAGTATGTTAATTGTAGTCAAACATGGGAATGTTATTCGGAGTTGAATAAGATGACAGTATTTTTAAATGATGTCTTGTGCTTGTTTATATACATTTGAATAAATGTTAAAAGAAAAATTTTGACCCACATTTTCTAGCAAAGATCCAATTAATCCCAAAGATAATCGAGTTAGAGCCCGGGTCCCCACAACAGGTGGTATCAGAGCGATAGATCCTTTAGATTGAAATAGAATAGAATGAGCGGGGTAGGATGAATTTGTCTTCCTTGCTCTGCTTGTGCAATCATGATTTATTGCTTTTCCTATGATATGTTGTATTGTTATCTGAGTTGATTACAGCATCTACTTGCCAAGACTGAATCAGAACCGATTCTGGATCAGAGGTATATGATCAGAGGAGGACTGAGACAGATTGTATAGACTGTATACTAATCCGTTTGATAATCAGATTATTCCTCCTCGACGAGTACCGCAACCAGTAGCAGGTCGGGCACCAGAACAAGGGCAGTACTTCGAATGACCTTCTGGATGTTACTGCAACCCCGATGGAGACTCTGCTGAAGCGGTTTCAGTCGTTCCGACCACCGACACTGAAGGGCACAGAAAATTCCGTTGAATGTGAAAGTTGGCTCGATGACATCGAAATGTTATTTGAATCTCTTGACTACACCGACGAGCGACGAGTTAAACTTATTGGGCATCAACTGCAAGAAGTTGCCAAGAACTGGTGGCTTACCACGAAGAGAGCCTTGGAGCATCGTGGCACAGAGGTCACTTGGAAGGTGTTCAAGACAGATTTTTATCAGCGATTCTTTCCCCTCTCCTACCGAAAAGACAAAGGTGCTGAATTTGCCAACCTGAGACAAGGACAGCTGAACATCGAGGAATATGTGGCTAAGTTCTCCACATTGCTCTAATTTGCTCACCACGTTGCTAGGAATGACGAGGCTGTTGCGGATCAGTTTATCAATGGCCTGAATCCGGAGATATTCACCTTGGTGAACACGGGACGACCCAACAATTTTTATGATGCTTTGAACAGGGCGAAGGGAGCAGAAGCCGGGTTGCTTAGGCAACGAAGCACTTCTTATACCACGCAGACTCCTAGACCACCCCAGCCCTCGGGTCAGTATCAGCAACCACCTCCCAGATTCGAGAGTGGTGGTAGCAGCAGCGGGAGGAAAGACAGTTTGAAAGCGAAGGGGAAGCAGTTCAAGAAATCAGGGAGTAGTTCGTCGAGCTCCAGTGGGCCGAGACAAACAGGGTCGGGCCAGAGATCAGAGTATACAGTGGTTTACTGTAGTTCTTATGGAGGTAGACATGCCACCGAGCAGTGTCAGGGCGTGATGGGTCGCTGCAACATTTGCAGACAGCAGGGCCACTTCGCCAAGGTCTGTCCACAGAGAGGTGCACAGCAGACTCAGAGTGTAGGAGCATCTGGCTCTGTAGCTCAGCCAGAGAGGCAGGCGTCATCTGTTCATTCATTCCAGCCTGCCCCTACATCGACACAGCCCAGAGCTAGGGGTAGCCAGACGGTGGGTCAGCCGTCGAGACAGCAGGCTCGAGTGTTTGCACTGCCAGAAGAGCAGGCTCAGGATGCCCCTGATGACGTTATAGCAGGTAACTGTTTTATTTGCGGTTATCATGCTTATGTCCTCATAGACACAGGTGCATCACATACGTTCTTATCCGAGCGTTTTGCATTGACATATGCATTGCCTATTGAGTCGTTGTCTACTGTAGTGTCTGTCCCTTCTCCTTTGGGGACAGGGTTGATATCAGTGACATCTGTTAGATCGTGTTTACTACAGTATGATGGGCATGAGATAGATTTAGACTGTATTGTACTTGGGTTATCTGATTTTGATTGCATTATTGGTATTCAAGTATAGAGCGACAGTAGACTGTTTCCAGAAGATTGTCAGGTTCAGGCCAGAAATGGCTGACGAATGGAAATTCTACGGAAAGGGTTCCAGATCTCGGATTCCCTTAGTATCTGTCTTGACGATGACACGGTTGTTACAGAGAGGAGCAGAAGGGTTCCTTGTCTATTCAGTAGATCTACTGAAATCGAGCCCGTCATTGGCAGATCTGCCAGTGGTACGTGAGTTTGCCAATGTATTCCCTGATGAAATTCCAGGGTTACCTCCAGCTCGAAAGGTAGATTTTAGCATTGATCTCATTCTAGGTACTGTTCCTATATCCCGAGCTCCGTACAGAATGGCACCTATTGAACTGAAAGAATTGAAAACTCAACTAGAAGATCTTCTAGCCAAGGGATATATCAGACCGAGTGTATCTCCTTGGAGCGCTCCAGTGCTATTTGTGCAAAAGAAAGACGGTTCAATGAGATTGTGTATTGATTACCGGCAACTGAACAAGGCAACGGTAAAGAACAAATACCCATTGCCTCGTATCGATGATTTATTTGATCAGTTGCAGGGATCTTCTGTCTATTCCAAGATCGATCTAAGATCTGGAGATCATCAGCTGAGAGTTAGAGATGTTGATATACCGAAGACAGCATTCCGAACCAGGTATGGACATTACGAGTTTATTGTCATGCCTTTTGGTTTAACGAATGCACCAGCTGTGTTTATGGGATTGATGAACTGTGTCTTTCAGAGGTATCTGGATGAGTTTGTGATTGTTTTTATAGATGATATTTTGGTTTACTCGAGAAACGAGACTGATCATGCTGAGCATTTGAGAATTGTGTTGCAGACGTTAAGAAATGAGCAACTGTATGCTAAACTGTCAAAGTGTGAGTTTTGGCTGAGACAGGTTGTCTTCTTGGGTCATATCATATCTGGAGACGGTATTTCTGTTGACNCTTCAGGTACAGGTGACTTCGTTGTATATTGTGATGCATCGCACAGAGGGTTAGGCTGTGTTCTGATGCAGCGACAGCATGTTATTGCCTATGCTTCGAGACAGTTGAAGCCACACGAGACTCGATACCCAATTCATGATCTTGAATTGGCGGCTATCGTCTTTGCACTGAAGATATGGCGACACTATCTCTATGGTGAGAAATTTGAGATCTACTCCGATCACAAAAGCCTGAAGTATCTGTTTTCTCAGTCAGAGTTGAATATGAGACAGCGACGATGGCTTGATCTGCTGAAAGACTTTGATTGCGAGATCAAGTATTATCCAGGGAAGTCGAATGCAGCAGCAGATGCCTTGAGTCGAAAGGTATGTCCCTTATCCTTGTCGACGATAGGTGTTTCGAATATGATAGAAGATTGTTGCTTTTCTGGATTAGCATTTGATACAGATAGTAGACCGTTGCGACTTGCCACTATTCAGTGTGAACCCGATTTGATTGTTCGCATCAAAGAGGCCCAAAGGACCGATCAGAATGTTCAGAAGTCGATTGATATGGTCAGATCAGGACATATTTCTGAGTATCAGGTACGTGATCATGTGTTGTATGTGAATAACCGTCTTGTAGTACCAGATGTTTCAGATTTAAAACAGCAGATACTTTCAGAAGCGCACTGTAGTCGGTCAAGTATTCATCCTGGTGGCAGGAAGATGTACAATGATCTGAAAACACAATTCTTGTGGAAACAGATGAAGACAGATATTGCAGAGTTTGTGTCTAAGTGCTTGAATTGCCAACATGTGAAAACCGAAGGAAAGAAGCCCGGAGGGTTACTTCAGAGTTTAGCTATTCCTGAATGGAAAATGGGATCACATTTCCATGAATTTCGTCACGAAGTTACCACGATCATCCCGAGGCTGCGATGCGATTTGGGTTGTGATAGATAGATTGACAAAATCCGCATGCTTCATTCCGTACAAGATGACATAAAGATATGATCAGATGGCCGAGATATATGTCCGAGAAGTGGTCAGATTACATGGTGTGCCGAAGTCGATCGTATCAGATCGTGATCCACGATTCACTTCACAATTTTGGCACAGTCTACAGCAAGCTCTAGGTACGACTTTACACTTGAGTACTGCTTACCATCCCCAGACAGACGGACAGTCAGAGCGGACTATCCAAACTTTAGAAGATATGCTGAGGGCTGTAGTACTAGATTTTGGTACTAGTTGGCAAGATTCACTCCCTCTTCGTGAATTCTCGCACAACAACAGCTATCAAACGAGCATTGAGATGGCACCGTTTGAGGCATTATACGGGAAGAAGTGCAGATCTCCGCTGTAATGGGATGACATCTCAGAGGTACCAGACTTAGGGCCAGATATGATGCGTGAGATGACTGAAAAAGTAAAGATAATTCAGAAGCGAATGAAGACAGCACAATATAGACATGCGAAGTACGCGAACATCAGACGTAGACCGTTAGTGTTTGAACAGGGAGATAGAGTTTTCTTAAAGATTTCTTCTTTCAGAGGCGTGTTCAGATTTAGCAAGCGTGGGAAGTTGTCTCCTCGATACGTCGGTCTGTACGAGATTCTTGAAAAGATTGGTGATCGTGCGTATAGACTTGCTCTTCCTCCTTCTCTATTAGGGATACATGACGTCTTCCATGTATCGATGTTGCGTAGATATATGCCAGATAGTTCTCATGTCATTCAGACTAAAGAAACCGAACTAGATCAAACTTTGAGTTACGTTGAGCAGCCGATTCAAATTCTTGATCGAAAAGAGAAACTGCTCAGAACGAAGACTATTCCGCTGGTGAAAGTCCAATGGAGTCCTCATGGCATTGAAGAAGCTACCTGGGAGACAGAATCAGAGATGAGACAGAAATATCAAGAGTTATTTTTATGACGTGAGTATTTGTTTAGCTTTTGAGTATATTGCGTCCTTTACAAGCTTTGATTTATTGCATGAGATTTCGGGGACGAAATCATATCTTAGAGGGGGAGACTTGTAATGCCCGAGAATTTTATGTTGATAATCTGAGATTAATGATCATGGCTTGTAGCGCTTATATATGGATCAAGTCGCGATCAGAATGGGACATGCACGAGTTAGCCTAAGTTGAAATCCCGTAGGTATCGCGCACATGCGCGGCAGAGAGGCGCGCATATGCGCGAGTTCCATGTGCCGAGGTCGAAGGCCTCGCGCATATGCGCGCGAAGCGACGCGCATATGCGCGAGTTGCTGGAGATGATTTAAGCGGAGACCGTAGGTCTCGCGCATATGCGCGAGAAGAGTGCCCGCATATGCGCGAGCAGCAGAACAGCCAAAATGCCGAGACCGAAGGTCTCGCGCATATGCGCCGGTTGAGGTCTCGCATATGCGCGAGACGTGTAATTCAAAGATGAAGCCATTTGCCCCTTGCCTTGCATGATATATATATATCTTCAACCATTCATTCTTCATTCAGACTTGCAGAGGAAAGGAACCGAGGCTTCAAGAAATTCCCAACTTTTTGCTATTAGCTTGTTGAGTGTGAAGAATCCAACCATCCGATTTTCGATCCGAGTTTAGATTCTTGTTCCTCTCCTTAAGAGCTATCAAAGGATGTAAGTTTCTTTACATTTCAGCATGGTTTGAAGTTTAGATGTTGGGGAAATTGTGATATGGGGCGTGGGGTTGCCAAAGGTTGCTCCCTGACGTCCAACACAATAGTAGCTATATAATAAAGCAAGCACGGTAGTACAGGTCAACTAATGAGGCTCAAGTACAAAAATGAACATGAATATATGCTATGATATGACATGATTTAAAGATTCACAGTTGATCACGACTTGATATGTATGTTCCTTCTACGCATATTGATACGTATAAGTGCCAACTTATTGAGATTTATAAACTCACGTAGCTCATGTATTACAGGATCAGGTAAATGAGAGACATAGGATGCCGGTTCGCCAATGGATACTTGTGACGTGCCCTACCTCGACAAGAACCGGGACTTCTTATTGTATAGCTTCCACATATGTATTACAATAGATTTTATGTTAGGGTTTGAACATGTTTCACAATGTTTATGACTATATGTAGAACAATATGGCGTATGGTTGTGTATGAAAATATAGTTGATGTTGTTGTATATATGGTATTGCTTGGGTTTGTGGTTTAGACAAAAATATACGGACATCATGCCAAAATTTTTATAAACCGTCAAATTGATGCCCCTTGTTTGAATTGCTTCATAATATAGTTAAATCATTCAAATCCAATTTTGATTATGGTAATTATGTTAAGTATAGAGTAAGGGTGTTACACTTTAGTGTGGTATCAGAGCCCACGGTTCTTCGACAGGGAAGACACTGACTGCACTTCATCCATACATGGGAAACTAGGCAAGTAAGTATCTTTGTATCCCATAGTTTATGATAAGTTATGTGTTTCTACGTGACCTATATGTAGGTTAAGATAAAATAAGATTCCACCTAAACGTAAGGTACAAGAAGGAGAGTCATCTAAGGGCAAGGCCCCAGCAGTTGAAGGTGAGGGTGGTGCACCACAACCTATAGGTGATTTTACTCAACTGCTCCAACAACAAGCAAAAGTCCAGGGGTGCAGATACAGCAATTACTTGAGATGCAAAGGACTACTCATGAGCAGGCACATGCACAAGCCATTATACCCAGACAAGGGCCTGTTCAAACAGATGTATATGATTGCTTTCGACATCTGAATCCTCCTGAATTCATGGGAAGCTGTGGGGACCCGGGCTCTAACTCAATTATCTTTGGGATTAAATGGATCTTTGCTAGAAAATGTGGGTCAAAATTTTTCTTTTAACATAACACACATACATAAAATTTATTTCATTTCATTAAAAGCAAATACATATCTCATTTCGTTCATACAATCAAACTAGTGTTTAAAAGTATTAATACATGTCTAATACAACAACTAGTTTCTTCTGCTACGCCCGTGATCACCACGCTATCACCTCTCAATCATCCTCGTCTCGACCCTGATCCTGCCCCACCTGTTGTTATGCACACATACAGACACAACAACAGCCGGAAACTCCGGTGAGAACAAATCCCTGTATAAAACATGTATACATGCATGTCATGCAATTAAATACAAAATCATAACACAAAAATCAGTAATTATGACACACTAGTGAATACAGATAAAACTCTTCGACTCTTATTCTTTGACTCGACTCATATCTAAGTCTAGGGATCCCGGTGTGAATAAGATGTAACAAGTCTCCCACCTACTCTCCCAATCGTGGTGGCGGTACGTCTTATTCCTAGACTTCGGTCCTGTCTGTCTCGAGTGTCTACAATCGGAGGAAATCTGCTCCTATGCGTCGATATCACCGAACGTCTAGCTTGGCAAGTCTGCCAATGACTCTCCTATCTTAAATGATTGAATATAAATCTATAAACAAAGCATCAACATATAAAAAGGTAACAATCTATTATGTGATTTTGGGAAACTCAAATCAGATCTAATTCGAGTTATATCTTCCCGAATCAACATGAATTATACCTTCTTGTCGTATAATCTTTGTCGTAGTCGAAGTCTCGATGTCGAATCTGTCAATATCAAATTTGAAATAACAATGTGGAGATGCATTCTATCAATCTTCAACTCAATTCCATCACATATACAAATCAGTAATCATTCTCGATACATTTCGACGGCATAACGACATAGTTTCTCGATACCCATCAACTCAAATATTAATCAACTAACATCAACAACTCATAATCCACAACAATACCAAGCCAAAACACAATAATTCTGCACCATCTAGTTTCGGCCAACATGTTGGAATTTTACACAAATTGCATACGACATCCGATAATCGATCCGTTTACGGCGTTATGATCTCTAGTTACTCAAGAACATATATTTCTAATAAAATCACAATTCCTCCAACATATAGATTTCGAAACATGCTGGAAATGAACAAAACTTACATCCTTTTGAAGCTAGTGATGCAAGGAGCAATAATCTGAATTCAGAACTAAATTCGGGTAGTCGAATCTTGTAGAACCAACAAGTTACTCTTGAAGAAAACTTGAGGAACTTTCATGGAGTTTTGTCTCGTTTCTGTAGGTGTTGAAGTCTGAAATGAAGGAGAATACATGTTATATGCATGGCAAGGACACATGTTTTATTTTTCACTCAACACGTCGCACCGCGGGTGCGCTCACTTCTGACCGCGGGTGCGCTTAGCTCACGGCATCCCCATCTAAAAATTCAGAAACAGCGACCGCGGGTGCGGTATGTCTTGGGCCGCGGGTGCGGTGACCCTACTGTAATTCTTCACGTTTCATGAGTTACAACCGCGGGTGCGGTCTCTCTTGTAGTCAAAACTCTACTTTCTGCCCTTACACCGCGGGTGCGGTAGAAACTGGGGCGCGGGGGCGGTGTCCATTCATGCAAACTTCATAATCTCATCTTATCAACCTACAATTCTTGGGCATTACAGAAGCACTGATCCGGCAGTAGCAGAAGAATGGATTAAATCACTGGATTCCATCTTCTCCTACCTTCATATGGATGATGCGGACAAAGTAACTTGTGCCATCTTTTTGTTAACAAAACATGCAAGGATATGGTGGGATAGTGCAAGGGTAGCATTACCTACGATACCATTGACATGGGAAATTTTCAAAACCGTGTTTTACAACAAATACTTCAGTAAAGATGTACGAGCCAAGAAAGCCAGCGATTTCCTTAACCTGAAGCAAGGAACTATGTCATTGACTGAATTCATACAACAATTCGAGGCTGGAGTCCAATATGTACCATATATTGTACAGGATGACACAAGTAAGGGCGAACACTTCATGCGGGGACTTTGCTCTGAAATTAAACCAGATGTACCAATGTCAAAAGTTGTTACGTACGGGGAGATAGTGGAAAGAGCACTTATGGCAGAACAGGATGAACATGACATTGACAGAGAAAGGCAACAGCGAAGGCAGCAGTACATTCAAAGAAGCCAAGGTACAGGACAAGGCAAAAAGACCGATAGTAGAGGTACTCGACCAGAGGAACCCCGTGGCAAGGGTCCTCCTCCACATAAAGAACAAGATAGACCACCTTGTCCTAAATGCGGTAAACTCCATGGCGGAGAATGTATGCAAGGTTCCAGGGTTTTTTAAAAAATAATATAAAATAAAAAAAGGTTTATTAAAATATGGCAAAACAAAAAGTTATATGGAAATAGTACAATATGTGGAACACTGCTGCGGATTCCATTTGTTTTTCAAAAAAAATAAATAAAAGCACTAGAGTGGCACGGATTCACGGATTCACCATAAAAAAAATAAATAAAAGTCAATAGAGTGGTTTTATTTATGCGACAATGGAAGTAATTAGAACAAATAATGCTGCAGCTTTCACGTATTTGTCTAACATTCCAAAAGAAAAATGGTCACTGGCTCATGATGGTGGATGGAGACGAGGGATAATGACGACAAATATGTCTGAGTGTATTAATGGTGTATTGAAAGGGGTTCGACGTCTTCCAATAACTGCAATAGTGGAGCTGACATTACAGCGATGCGTGCACTATTTCATTCAACGGCGAGCGCGAAGTGATAAGATGATGGAAAAAAATCAACCGTGGACCGACTATGCATACTCTAAATTTGATATGTGGTCAAAAAAGTCAATTGAACATCGAGTAGTAAGATTTGACCAAAGGGATAAAACAGCATCCGTCGCGACAGGAGGAAGACCAGGTCGGCAACATCACGTACAAGCTGTCAACATTTCTACCCGTGATTGCACATGTGGTAAATTCACAATATTTGGGATTCCTTGTTTACATGTTATATGTGCAGCGAAATGGTTTGGTTTAAATCCCGCACAACTTGTACAACCATGGTTTACACTGAGCGAATACGTGAACACATACGATGGAAGATTCTACCCTATTCATGATGAACAATATTGGGATGAACCTACATTCCAATTACAACACAATACTGTTCGTCGACAAAGGAGGCAGACTGGTAGAGATCGCACGACACGGATAAGAAATGAGATGGATCAACCATCATCGAGGGACAGACAACGTTGGAGGTAAGACATTTATAATAGCGTATTGTACCTTATTTTTACTTAATAACATGTGAGGTTATTTATGTAATTACAAAAAATTGTGTTTTAAAATTTTATATTTAAATTTATTAATAATTTTTGTACATTGCAGGTAGGTGCAGGTGACAAGATCGAGTTATGGTGCCACATAGTTATGTTTGTGACGCAGATTTTACATTGTAATAGAAGTAGTAAAAAATTGTATTCAGTGTTGTATTGTCATAAAGATGTTTTACTATCAAGTGTGTTGACTTATTTGACTTGATTTATTAATTATACTTATGTTTTCTTAGTACTATAACTTTATCCGTAAATTTATAGTAACAGAATAATAAATCACAATCACTACATTCCACACTTTTAAAAAATCAATAATAATTTGTATACACTATCCAAATTCAAATGTTGCAGTAACAACTTCAAATGAAATTAAAAAAACATACAACAATACGACGTAAGTAACTGTGCATCTCTAAATAAATAGTCAATGACGATGGTAACGATGCCCCCCAGTGCCACACGGTGGTCTTCTAATTACTCTACGTCCTCGACCTAACATCTGTTCAGCATCTCCATGCGTACTTGTTTGGGCTGCAGATGTACTGGTATCGGCAATGTTCCCACCAACGTCATACCCTTCTGTCTCAGAATATTGTTGAAATGGTATGGGCGACGTGTTAAAGGTAGGGCGACTCTCATTCATACCCGGTCGAAAATCACTTTGTAAAAATTGTGTAAAACTACCGACAAATGGAGTGTAGTAACCAGAGTCATACGATGGAAAGCTTGAAACCACAGGCGGAGTAGTGTATGCCATATTTGAAGATGATGGTCCGGGTTCAAACTCATTTCGTGTCCACATCGGTGGAGATTGCACATGACCTGGACGTGTCTGTGACATAGATGCATATGTTACGTAACCTATATTTAATACAATAACTTAAATTTACGTACATATGTAGAGAAATTGAACATGTCTTACGATAAATTGTCGGTAGTTTGCATCAACGGGATGGTAGCCCATGATGTTTGAAGGTACCACTTGCGGCGAGAGAAATATTTGTGAAATGCGATGATACCAACCAACATAGTCCACCGTGATGTCGGGTGTACCAGGAATGACATAATCCCCACCAATCACAAAACGATATCTGTCATTCCACATTTCTACAAAATCTTTGTGATATGTCGCCCAATCACAGTTGTTACGACCTTGTCGCGTCAGTTTATGAAAATTATCGAAGTTAGTAGCAGGTGACGGGACACCCTGACGCATTCCAAATTGTCGGAGACACCGCTCTGGTCTATGCATCTCAACTATATGAAAATTGATCAATGCACATGCCGACCGACATAGATGAATTCTGTTTCCATCAAGAATTCTAGCAACCTCCGGGGACTCCATATCATAAACTGTCCATAGAAACTGAAGCAAATAAAAAAATAAAGATATTAGCAAGTTGTTAATATAAAATTCAGACTGAATTTTTAAAATATTTAAAACTTTAAACAACTAATTTATATATTTACCTGCCCTTCTACCATCCTGTCAAGCATATCTCTCATTATACGGACCGAATGATGGGCCGTGTGTGTCCAAGAGAATCCGTGTCTCCACCTGTAATTTATAAAAGCACACAATACAGTCATTAAAAGTACATAATTATATAATACTAATAAATGTTAATTAATTCTTATTAGTACCGTGCGCCGTATGGTGGGAATGGTAGACCCTGAAGCATATCTGCAACCTGCTCTTGTGAAATAGGTACTTGTTGCGCTCTATCAGGGCAAAGAATAGTAATTCTAGACCATACCCAAATCTGGAATAACATACAACAGAAAATGTCAAAACATAAGAAAAATTAAGTACAACAAATATAACGATCGTAGAAGTGTAAAAATACCTGCAATATCTGAACAGGTCCACACAAATCGATCTTTAATCCCATTGATGTGTCGCACAACTCTCTATAAAGATATGCCAACACAGCAGAACCCCAGCTAAACGTATTCACCATTTCTATGTCCTCAAGAAATTGCAAATACATAAGTTTCACAGCAGCACCTTCGGAGTTCGGAAACATACATCCACCAATGATCATTAATGCGACACAACGGGAATATTGTCCCACGTCCTCTTCAGTGTTTTGATCATTAATCATATTATTTAGGCAATGGTCTAGCAAAGCGGTCAGATAAAGATGTCCACCTTTAATCTGAGAAGATGTAGGCATAAAACCCAACCAAGTTGCGCAGCGCTGTTGTAAAGTATGTTTGTTGTACGCGGTATCTACACCAGTGATGGGCATGCCATCAATATTCAACCCCCAAATAAGGGCAACGTCCTGTAGGGTGATTGTTGCCTCCCCGACTGTAAGGTGAAATGTTTGTGTCTCACGACGCCATCTCTCAACAATGGCTGTAAGCAAATGATTATCATAATTTCTAATAGGACCACACTGAATGACACCATAGAAGCCCATGCGTGCTAGGCATAGGCGGACACGGAGGTGAATCCCAGCATTAAGCAATCTCCAAAGACATTTGTCAGACCGACGTGGTGGAATTAGTGCATCCATGTTTTCAGCGTTGATACTATTTGATATGTGTCTATCCCGCAAATACAACACATTATCCGTATTCTCAGCCATCTTGCAAAAAAAAATCAGTAATTAACAAATATTATATTTTTTATCAAATAAATGTAAATACGTATTACATATTCAACGAAATTTACTTGCAATTTTCGACTGTAAAAAATAAAACGTATATGTTTATGATAAATTGATAATAAAACTAATTACTGTAAATAAACTAATTTCTTTCAAATAAATAATACTTCATATTACGTAAATAATTATATTATCTTTACTTATAATAATAACATATAATTATAATAAATACAATTGTAATAAAAATAACTATACATATTCTAATTCCAATCATACAATTAATATTATAATTATTGTAATTATAATATTTATGATTACTATTATTACTGTTGTTATTACTAAAAACTAGTAAATGTGATGCGTTGATGAAGTGCTAGGTGATGCAAAAATTCTAAATTATAGTATTATAATTCCAATATTATAACTATTGTTATTAATATTGCTATTACTTAAAAATACTAGTATTAAAATTATTATAGTTATTATTATTATTACTGTTATTACTTAAAAATATTATAACTATTACTTATATTGCTATTGTGACTATTATTGCTACTGTTATAGTTTAAAATTATTGCTGACCGAAATTATTATAGTTATTATTATAATTATTATAGTTTAAAATTATTATAGTTATTATTATTACTATTGTTATTACTTAAAAATATTATAATTAATATTATAAGTATTGTTATTACTTAAAAATAATTAATATTAAAAGTATTGTTATTACTTAAAAATACTATAATTAAAATTATTATAATTATTATTATTACTATTGTTATCTCCGTGACTATTATTCTGACCAAACATTGTGACTATTATTGCTACTGTCAGACTTAGTAACAACACATTTGTGAATATTATTATCATTATTATTTAAAGTTAATCAGTGCAAATATAAAAATTTAAATTATTATCATTAATAGAACTAATGTAATTTAAAAAAAAAACGTCTGTTAAGGATGTTGAACAATAATAAATATAAAAGACAATAAAAATATGTTATTTTTATTACATTAAGCTAATTTTCATATTATTTATTGATTCAAGAATAAAATTCAATCAATCAAATTTAGTTCAATAAATCAACGAACAATAATAAATATAATAAACAAAAATAATAACATTACCTCTTAATATTGAGAAAAAAAATCTAAAAATCGATGTTGGAAAAAAACGTCTTTGGTTGCTCGGTGATCGAAAGAAAATTGCTCGTAAGGGGGAGGATTCGGTTGCTCCGTGATCGAAAGAAAATTGCTCGTAAGGGGGAGGAAACTTCGTGAGAAAATGAAGGGAATTCATTTCATTTAAATAAGCAAGTGGGTAGTCACGGGTGTACCGGATTCATTTGAATCCGAGCTGTCCCCGTCTGAATCCGGGACAGTCTGTCCCGGATTCAGAATCCGGGACAGATTGTCCCGGATTCAGGGACAGCGTCACGGATGAATCCGTGACCAACAATTTTTTTTTAAACAAAAGGAATCCGAGGTTTTAAATTTCGGATTGTTATACTTTTACAAATTTTTCAAATCTGCAATATTTTAATACATGAGTTTTAAAAATATAATATTTTTTAAAAAAAAACCAAGGTTCCAATGTTTGTTATCGTTGCAAAAAGCCAGGGCATCTCGCTAGGAATTGTCCAGGAAGTTCTGAGAAAGTACAGGGACGCCTTTTCTCCATGACTAAAGAGGAAGTGGATGCGGATACTGAAAGGGGATCGCTTACGGTGCCCGGGTGCGCAACGGATGTTTTTTATAAAAAATTGTTTCAACAAGAACAAAAACCGAGCACCACACAAAGTAGTGTAGCAAATAAGCAAAACACAATATGACGTCCATAGGGTGTTTAGAATTTTTACCTATCTGTAACGCCCCGAAAATTTTAAGGTTCACGTAAACCACATGCGCGAAAGTTATTAAATTCCTTGTATTTTATTTAATTATTTTAATTGCATTAATTAATTATGTTGTGCATGATTGCATGTTTAAAATATATTTTTCTACATTGTTGCATTAAAATGTATTTTTTTAAGGATATTCGAGTTGCGATCGAGGAACGGAGACCGAGGGGTGAAAAATAGAAAATGATTTATTAAATAATTGTTTTTAATTATTTAAAATATGGGTTATGCTTTTTATTATTTTTGAAAATATGGGGTTTTGAGATGATTTTATACGCCGGGACGTAATTTTTATCGGTGTTGGATTTTCAACAAAAATGCAAGCTTTTTGGCAACCCGGCTAATAAATTCACAAATTTATTTAAACAAAACTAATTTTAGTATTTTAATTAAAGACTAATGGGCCTAATTAAACCCCTAATAGGCCTAAGCCTTGTTAGTAAAATAATTAAGTATTTAAAATGTAATTTTCCCCTAACTTCCCCCACAAACTCTCGCCCACTTCTCCAACACAAATCAAACTCCTCCTTTCAACAATAATACACGGCACACACATCATGTTTTGAAGAGAAAGTGTTCAAAAATTCAAGGGGAAAAGCATCAAGGTTCTTCAAGTTTTTCAAGCCAACGTCTTCTCGTCTCGTTCTTCGATTGTCAACGTAAAATCGTGCGTTTAAAATGCAAAGGCACGCCATATTCTTCCTTTACTCATCATCACACCATATTATATATTTATGTTTGAAATTGCATGAAAAGCAAGATGCACTTTTATTATTTTCGTATTTGTGATTCATCATGAATTTGAAAGCTTGTTAATTGATTAAAAAACATGTTTAATATGCTAAAAAGGGGCTGCCATGATTAGGATAGGGTTAAGGGATGTTTTTACATGTTTTAGAGAGTCCCAAATCCCCCCAATAGGCTGCTGACGTGAGGAAAGCAAGCTGGGAACACGTTTCTGCCATAAGTGATCTTAGGGGCTCGGTTGATGGGGAGTAAAGGCTTGGCTTGGCAGGGGCTAAAACAGGGGGAGCTAGGGACTGTCATGGGTCAAGGGAAGAGTCCTAGCCAGGTAGAGTCCTAGGAGGCTAGGACTCGCGCTTAGTTGGCTGGAAGAGTCCCTGCGTGAAGGGACTCTCCACGCGTGAATTCTGGTGGCCGAGAATTGCAGGGGCCGTGGCTCGGTTTGGGCTGAGCTAGGTGGTCCGTAGTGGTCCTAGGATAATGGACAGGGGTCGGATCATGGGCCGGAGTAGTGGGCACGCTGCTGGTTGAACGAAACGTGAGGAAGCGCAAGGGAAAGCAACTCGCGCGCAGGTTGTGTTTTTGAATCCAGGAGGTTCGTTGCTGGGTTCTAGCGGCTGGGTTGGTCTGGGTATGGTCTGGGCGTGGTCCAGGGTCAGTTAGGGTCAGGGTGGCTCAATGGTTAACGGTTGGGAGGAGTCCTAGACTAGGTGGGAGTCCTAATGTCCAAGGTAACTCACGTACATACACATGCAGGAAATTGGGTTGTGGGGCAGAAGCGTTTTGGTCTGGCCAGGGCTGAGTTTTCGGGCTGGGCTTGGTCAATAGGGTCCTTAGGGGGGTTGGCTAGGTTTTGGTTCAAGGTGGCTCGGGCGTGGCTCGAGTAAATTAGGAGATGGCTCGGTGGGTTCGTTAGTGTGTCAAAAACGAAATTTTAAAAGGCTATAAATGAATCCATGGGTCCACGGGGGTGGCTCATGACTTGGAAGGGTAGAATAAATCATAAAAAGGTTATGTTTAAAATTTGGGATCAAAATAACGAGTTTTGGATTTATTCGTGATTTAATCGCCGCACGAAACGCTAATTAAACGAGTTAATTGAAACGCCTAGTTTTAAGCTTTATAAAATTATGAAAAATTAGGTTTAAGCTTAAATAATTATTATAAGTCTAAGTTTTTAATTTGGGAATTTTATATTAAGGTTTGGTTTAATTCGGGATTAAAACGCATTAATACGTCACATTTAAAAGATTAATTTAAAAGTCATCGTTTTAAGCCAAATAAAAATATGAGAAAATTCTTGTAGGCTTAAATAATTATTTGGGACATGTTAGAGTCATGAAACCATGAAAAAAGTCGAAATCATAAAATGTCGAGTCCAGGGGTAAAACGGTCTTTTTACACCGGGAAATTAGTAAAGGTCATGGCAGTGCCCTGAATGCTGTTTTATGTGCTAATATGATTACTTTCTATGGTTATGGATGTTTATGGAATCTTATATGTTAAAATGATATTTTAAACGTTTATGGGATTTTGTACGTTAAAATGATATTTTAAATGGTTAAAGAATTTGATATGTCTATGATTTAATATGTCAAAATATTATTTTAAATGTTTTGAGGTTAAATTGATTATTTCAAATGTTTATGAATTTTTACATGTTAAATTATGATTTTTAAATGTCTAAGGGATTTTTATGATTTAAAGAACACATTTAAAAGACATGTTGCATGTTTGGTTTCAAAAATAAAACGATATGTATATACATGATTTTTATTAAGTAATGATAACATGTTGAAGGATGTGAAGGGATTGTGACTACTACATGTTGAAAATATCGTGAGGGTTATGGTCCCAGTGGGAGCCCGACGATCGTGTTTCCGTTGATACGAGTACGAATACGCTGAATATGATTGGAGATGTCGTGAGGGGAGAAGGCCCCAGAGGGAGCCCATTTAAGGGAAAAGGCCCCAGAGGGAGCCCCGACGATCGTATTTCCAATGCCATGATATGTTAATACGTAGGCCATGGCCCAGTTGACCGGTGAGAGTGTTGCTGGTGTCCCCGCCGCCCAGTACTGTGGTTACATGTAGATGGATCCATCGCCCAATACGTTTAAGAATACGAGTCACAATCACGATCTGAATTCAACATATACGAATAAGAATATGAATATGGATACGAATATGAATATGAATATGAATATGAATATGTTTATGTTGATATGAAAATGTTTATGAAAATGTTTATGAAAATGTTTATGTTTAAAGAGGATGCATCATTATGAAAATGTTTTTATTTAAAGTTTATGCATCATGAAAATGGTTTTGTTTAAAATTTATGCATCTTCATGAAAAAGATATTTTAAGTACAAGTATTTTTCACTGTTATATGTTAACTGTATTACGTATTACTTGTTATCAAGGATATGACGTGGTGAGTCTTTAGACTCACTAGGTGTGATTGATGCAGGTGATTATGATGATTATGTTTATGGAGGTCTTGGTGGTTGATCTGACTGGAATGAAGGTGCACATAACCCGAGGACCGACGCTTGTTTTCCGCACTAGTTATGATTAATGATTTTAAGTTATGTTAAAATATTTTTATGACTTTTATCATGATCACGAGTGGTTTTTGAGAGGTTACAATATGGGCTATACTTTTCAAATGTTATTTTTAGATTTAGAAAAATGTTAGTTGATTGTTTATTTTAAAATGATGTCAAAAATATTTTATGAAATTTTATGGTTCGGCCGAATGCTATGTGAGGTTTTAAAAAAAAAAATAAAATTTCTAACATGTTTTAAGAAAACGAATAGCAGACGTTTCAGTTGGTATCAGAGCCGACCTCTCCTAGTACGGTGTGGGTTCGGGGACGAACCAAGCGGAAGCTGGTGGGCATGTGAGGCCCGGGGCCGAAGAGGGCGGGGGGTGATCGCCGGTGCCATGAGGTTGCACGGACAATGAGCGGCTCCTGGCAGGCTTGTAGGCGGAGCGAACATGAATGAACCGATCTTACACCGGAAGGAGAGGGATTCCTAGACTGTTCAATGTAATGGACTGTACAGTTGAAGAGGGCTTAAAAGATTTGATATGCACAACTCATACCACGAAGGTGCATCTTCTTTTCGGTAGCTCATCACATAAGAACTCCAAAGTTAAGCGTGCTTAAATTGGGGCAATTCTGGGATGGGTGACCTCCTGGGAAGTTTCCTAGGGTGCGTGTGAGTGAGGACATAAGCATGCTGGAAAGACTCGTCTTGGTACAGTGAGGACAGTCGTCGAATCTGAGGGCGTTAGACTATCAATCTTAAAAGATTGATATTTGGCTCCAACTAAGTTGTAAACAACTTGGCTCTTGAAGGACGACAATCTACAAGCTTCTCCTTTGAGCACTCCTTGCTCAAAAATTAAGCCCACCACCAACTAGGTAGATTCCCTCTAATTTTGGACCAGAAAAATTAAAGGAATTTTTTTTGAGAAGTGGGTGCATTCATCGACAAGTGAAGAAGCAAAAATGGAGAGAAGGAGGAGAGAAGGAGGTGTTTTCTTGGTTGGGAAAAAGTTGTTGTGTATTCCTAAGGCATGCCATGCCTTAGATATTGAAAAAATTTCCTCCAACCCTTCACCTCCCATGCATGCTTTCTATTTGAGTTTGTAACAATTACAAAGCCCATTGACTTTTATTTAAATGTTTAAAACATATTTGAGCCCAATTAAACCTTACTTGAATTTACTCAAGCCCACTAGTTAAATAATTATTTCTAATTGGGATCTACAAGGCCCAATGTAATTTAATTAATTCAACACTTAAATTAATTAAATTATTTGAACTCTACTAGGCCCACTAGTTTTTAATTAATTCAACACTTGAATTAATTTAATTTAGTCCATTATAATGTTTATGAAAATCACAATTTTCAAATACATTATTTATTTGGCCAAATTTTAATTTAGGAACACATTCATAAATTAAAAGTTACATTCCCCTCATAGAAGTTATACTTCTATATTTCCTTACACTTATAAACTCCTTTATAAGCCGTTCAACACATTGAACTATTTTCTTTTCAACGGGATTTAGAAAGCTAGTACTTGTGTGGCCCTCAATGGTTCATTGATACAACTAGTTGTGGGTTCATTGTATCAATGAACCATTGAGGGCCACACAAGTACTATCTTTCTAGATCCTGTTGAGAAGTAAAATAGTTCAATGTGTTGAACGGCTTATAAAGGAGTTTATAAGCGTAAGGAAGAATAGACGTATGACTTCTATAAGGAGAATGTAACTTTTAATTTATGGAAGTGTTCCTAAATTAAAAGTTGGCCAAACAAATACGTATTTGAAAATTGTGATTTCATAAACATTAGTATGGACTAAATTAAATTAATTCTAGTGTTGAATTAATTAAACACTAGTGGGCCTAGTTGTGGGGACCCGGACGCTAATCATATTCTTAATCGTCATTGAGATAATTGGATCAAATTTATTAATCTGGGTCTAAATTTTTTTTATATATATAGTGCGGAACGTAATGGAATTCATCTAATATACATATCAGTATAACAGTACAAGTCTTGTACCCTATTTACATCAATGTCCGTAGTCTCCACTCCAGTCACGATCTCTCCTCATCTCCTCGACCCTGATCCTGTCCCACCTGTTGCTATGCACACATACAAACACGACAAGAGCCAGATAATTCCGGTGAGAAATACATCCCAGTATAAATCAACAAAACATGCAATCATATAATCGATAGAAACGCATGAAATAGATATCAAGAACATGTATCAAATCTGAACACATGAATCAATATAAACCTGTAAATAAACTCGTGACTCCACATCTCAGACTAGACTCATTCCTAGTCTAGGGATCCCGGTTTTCCAGACGTTGGCATACTGTATCGAATCTCAGCAATAGAAGTAACTCCACTCCTAAGCAAACATCGATATAAACCAAGCACCCAGTGTCTTGACCTATCCGTCAAATACTTTGGCACATCCTCCAATTACTCCTCTGTGACAATGTGCAATGGGCCAGTGACTACTCTATCACAATCTGGCACCTCTGTCACAAGACCAATCGTCTAAATCATGCGTTATATAAATCAATAGAACAAGCATATCAATGCAATAAATTCAAATAACTGAAAACAATAGCAAATAAATATGTGGTTTAGGGAAACTCAAGTTCTAACTCACTAGAGTAATTCTTCCCGATTTAACATTGATTTATACCTTTCTTTTCTCGGGGTTCGGCTTTGTTCTGTCTTTAAAATCTTCAATACGAATCTGGAATGATATTCGAGAAGTACCATATTAATATACAATTCAAATCACGTCATGATTGATCAATCTCAATCTTATCAAATTCTGACGGCATAACGGTACAATCTCGACATACCCTCGGCAACTCAATATCAATAAACAATCTCAGCAACTCATAATCTCAACAAATACAATCATAATTCAAATCTGCTCAATATCAATCGATATAATCTGAAAAATGATAACAAGTGCATAAACGGTCTGTTTTTCGATCCGGTCTCGTTTCTACGATTACCAGTATTCCCAGAACACATAATAATAATCAAATCACAATTTCTCCAACATCATATTTTTGAATCAAGATAAAACTTAATAAAACTTACGTCCTTGTGTAGCTCTTGACGAGGGGATCTCAAAACTGTGCTCGGATTAAAAATCGGATCACCGGTACTCGCAAAATCAAATTTCTAGTATCAAATGAAGCTTGAGGAATTCTTTCTAGGGAGCTCTCGGTTTCTTGCTGAAAATTTGAAGGAAATGAAGGAAAGATACATATCAAGTTGCATGGTGAAGACAAGTGTCCCACTCAATTCCATTAATTGCACTTTAGGCCCTGAAATCTTCACTATTTGCAATTTGGTTCTCATAACTCTTTTTAACTCAATTTCAATCCTATGAAATTGTAAAACCATGGAATATGACTCAACATTCCAAAAATTCATAAATTAAATAATCTCGGATTAAAATGATAAAATCTCAGGCCTTACACTTCTCTCCCTCTGAGACATGATTTCGTCCTCGAAATCGCAGGTAATCAAACCATAAGATAAGAAGATATAACAGAAGCTAATATAAAAGACTCACATCAGCGAAATAACTCTGGGAATTCCTATCTCATATCTGATTCAGTCTACCATGTAGCTTCCTCAATGCCATGACGACTCCACTGGACTTTCACAAGCGGAACAATCTTCGTTCTAAGCTGCTTTTCTTTACGATCAAGAATCTGAATAGGTTTCTCAACATAACTCAGACTTTCATCAAGTTCGGCCTTGTCTGGCTGAATAATATGAGAATCATCAGGGAGATATTTCCGCAGCATAGATACATGAAAGACATCATGTATTATAGATAGAGAAGGTGGAAGAGCAAGTCGATAAGCACGAGTACCAATCTTCTCCAGAATCTCGTAAGGACCAATGTAACGAGGAGACAACTTCCCTCGTTTGCCAAATATGATAACGCCTCGGAAAGTAGAAATCTTCAAAAATACTCTATCTCCTTGCTCAAACTCTAGAGATCGGCGTCGAGTATTCGCATATTTGGCCTGTCTGTCCTGAGCTGTCTTCATTCTCTTCTGAATCAGCTTCACTTTCTCAGTCACATCTCTAATCATATCTTGTCCAAACTCAGCTACCTCAGAGATATCATCCCAATAGAGAGGGGATCTGCACTTCTTGCCATACAACGCTTCAAACGGTGCCATCTCTATACTTATCTGATAGCTGTTGTTATAAGAAAACTCACAAAGTGGCAGGGATTCTTGCCAACTAGTGCCAAAATCTAGCACTATAACTCTCAACTTATCCTCCAATGTCTGAATAGTCCTCTCTGACTGTCCGTCTGTCTGAGGAAGGTATGCGGTACTCAAGTGTAATGTCGTACCCAGAGCCTGCTGCAAACTGTGCCAAAAGTTTGAAGTGAATCGAGGATCACGATCTGATACAATCGACTTCGGCACACCATGCAATCTGACCACTTCTCTGACATAAATCTCTGCCATCTGGTCATATCTGTACGTCATTCTGTATGGAATAAAACATACTGATTTGGTCAATCTGTCAATAATGACCCAAATCGCATCACAAACTCGGGAAGATCGCGGTAACTGCGTCACAAAATCCATAGAAATGTGATCTCATTTCCATTCTGGAATCGATAAGCTATGCAGTAGACCTCCTCGTTTCTTTCTCTCTGCTTTCACTTGTTGGCAATTCAAACATTTAGATACAAAATCTATGACATCTGATTTCATCTGTTTCAACCAAAACTGTCTTTCCAAATCGTTATACATTTTTCTGCCACCAAGATGAATGCTAAATCGAGTGTTGTGCGCTTCTGTCAATATCTGTCTCAACTCTGAAACATCCGGCACAACAATACGATTATTCACATACAGTACATCATCACGAACCTGATATTCTGATTGATGACCTGATCTGACCATCAACATCGAGTTCTGAACATTCTGATCCACTTTCCGTGCTTCTTTGATTCTAACAATCAGTTCTGGATTAGCTTGAATAACATACAATCTCAAAGGTTGACAATCTGTCTCAAATACTAATCCAGAAAGACAACAATCTTCAATCAAATTTGAAACACCAATAGTCGATAAGGATAAAGAACATACCTTTCGACTCAGTGCGTCAGCTGCTGCATTGGATTTTCCCGGATAGTACTTGATGTCATAATCAAAATCTTTCAATCAATCGAGCCATCTTCTCTGCCTCATATTCAGTTCAGACTGTGAAAACAGATATTTAAAGCTTTTGTGATCAGAATAAATCTCAAACTTCTCACCATAAAGGTAGTGTCCCCAAATCTTCAGTGCAAAAACAATAGCAGCCAATTCAAGATCATGAATCGGATAGCGAGATTCGTGTGGCTTCAACTGTCTAGAAGCATAGGCAATGACATGTCCCCGCTGCACCAGAACACATCCCAATACTCTGTGAGAAGCATCACAATAGACGACAAAATCACCAGTACCTGATGGAATAGTCAAGATCGGAGCACTGGTCAGTCTGTTCTTCAACTCAAGAAAACTGGACTCACAGTCTTCAGACCATACAAATGGAGCGTTCTTCTAAGTCAATTGAGTAATCGGTTTAGCAATATTGGAGAAATCTTTAATGAATCGTCGATATTACCCTGCCAAACCCATAAAACTACGAATCTCTGGTACTGATGTAGGTCTCGGCCAACTGATCACAGCCTCAACCTTGCTAGGATCAACAGAAATCCCATCTCCGGATATGATGTGACCCATAAATACAACCTGTCACAACCAGAATTCACATTTCGACAGTTTTGCATACAATTTCTCAGTTCTCAGAGTTCTCAACACAGTCCTCAAATGTTCAGCATGGTCAATCATATTCTTTGAATATATCAGAATATCATCAATGAAAATAATCACGAAATCATAGAGATAGTTCTGAAATACACGGTTCATCAGACCAATAAAAACAGCTAGAGCATTCGTCAAACCAAACGGCATGACAATAAACTCATAATGTCCATACCTGATTCTGAACGCTGTCTTCGAGATATCAGAATCTCTGACTCTCAACTGATGGTATCCAGATCTCAGTTCGATCTTGGAATAAACAGAAGAACCCTGCAACTGATCAAATAGATCATCAATACGAGGCAAAGGATATTTATTCTTTACCGTAGCCTTGTTCAGTTGCCGATAGTCAATGCAAAGTCTCATTGACCCATCCTTCTTCCTCACAAATAACACTGGAGCACCCCAAGGAGAAACACTCGGTCTAATGTATCCCTTGACCAGTAAATATTCTCACTGCTCCTTCAACTCTTTCAATTCAATAGGTGTCATTCTGTACAGAGCTCTAGAAATCGGAACTGTACCTGATACAAATTCAATGCTGAAATCTATCTCTCGAATCGGAGGCAATCCCGGAATCTCATCTGGAAAGACGTCAGCAAACTCACACACCACTGGCAAGTCAGCCAATGATGGGCTCGATTTCAGTACGTCAACTGAATAGACAAGGAATCCCTCTGCTCCTTTCTATAACAATCGAGTCATAGATAATGCAGATATCAAAAGAATTCTAGCTCTAGAACCCTTACCGTAGAATTTCCACTCATCAGCCATGTCAGGTCTGAATCTCACAATCTTATGGAAATAATCAACGGTAGCTTTGTACTTGGTTAGCATATCAATACCGATAATGCAATCAAAATCAGACAACCCAAGTACAATGCAATCAAACTCAATCTCATGCTCATCATACCGCAGTATACAAGATCTAACAGATGTCACTGATATAAGACCTCTCCCTAAAGGTGAAGAGACAGATACTACAGTAGATAATGACTCAACAGGCAAGGAATGCATCAATGCAAATCGCTCATATATGAATGTATGAGATGTACCAGTATCTATCAATACATAAGCAGGATAACTAGAAATAAAACAGTTACCTGCAACAACATCGTCTGGTGCTTCCTGAGCCTGCTCCTATGTCAAAGCAAATACTCTGGCCTGCTGTCTAGGAGGCAGGCTAACTGTCTGGCTTCCTCCTGGCCTCTGCTGTGACTGGGTGGATGGTGGTGGCTGGAAAGAATGTACAGCTGATGATCGTCTATCAGTCTGAGCCACTGATCCAACTGATTCTGCTCCCTGAGATCCTTGGGAACCTCTCTTTGGACAAACTCTGGCAAAGTGTCCCTGCTGTCTGCAGATACGGCAACTACCAATCACTTCTTGGCATTGCTCAGTGGGATGTCTCCCTCCGCAAGTTCTGCAGTAAACTCCGGTATAGCTCCGGCACCCTCTGGAACCACTGGAGCTAGAAGAACTGCTGCTCGACTTCTTAAACTGTTTTCCTCGGGCTTTCAGAAAATCTTTCTTTCCATTACTGCTGCTACCACTCACAAATCTGGGAGGAGGTTATTGTGGTCTCGGTGCTGAAGGAACATACGAAGCTTCTTTCTGTCTAATAAGACCAGCTTCAGCTCCCTTTGCTCTGATCAGGGCATCACCAATGTAAAAATCTCAGGATTCAGGTCATTAATGAACTGATCAGCAAAAGCTTCATCATTCTCAGCAACATGTGGGGAAAAACGCATCAAAGTAGAGAACTTGGCCACATACTCTTCAATGTTCAGCTGACCCTGTCTCAGATTTGCAAACTCTGCCCCCTTGTCTTTCCTGTACAACACTGGGAAAAATCTCTCATAGAACTCAGTCTTAAAAACATTCCAAGTGATATTCGTACCTCGATGCTCCAACGCTCTCTTTGTCGTGATCCACCAGTTCTTTGCAACATCATGCAACTGGTGCTTAATCAGTTTAACTCTCTGCTCATCAGTGTAATCCAACGAATCAAACAGCATCTCAATGTCATCTAACCAACACTCACAGTCAACAGAAGTCTCTGTTCCTTTCAGGGTTGGCGGTTTGAAAGACTGAAATCTCTTCAGTAGCGTTTCCATCGGTGTTGCTGTCACATCCATCGGATTAGCCGAAGTACTGCCTGTTCTGGTACTCTACGGGGAGGCATATCTGATTAGCAAAAGGATTAGTAACCCAATACAACAAATCTGTTTCAATTCAGTCCGCCCTCCGATCATCTTACTGCTGAACAAGAATCGGTTCTGATTCATTCTCAATTAATAAAGTTTACCAATCAAATTAGATAATCAGGTAAACATGTAATAAAAAAAGCAGTAATCATGCTAGCAATCAAAAGCAGGAAAGAAAACTCAATCTACCCCGCTCACTAGCTTCTCTCTCCGTCTCCAGGAACCTGCAGTTCTAGACCTACTGCTCTGATCTAGTTCAATCTCAGGAACCTACTGCTCTGATACCACCTGTTGTGGGGACCCAGAC
The DNA here is from genome assembly GCF_012295235.1 of Primulina huaijiensis. Classification (NCBI taxonomy): domain Eukaryota; kingdom Viridiplantae; phylum Streptophyta; class Magnoliopsida; order Lamiales; family Gesneriaceae; genus Primulina; species Primulina huaijiensis. The sequence goes on from NC_133312.1 coordinate 11,555,513, forward strand.
GCTAATCATCTTTTTAATCGTCATTGGGATAATTGGATCAAATTAATTAATCTAGGTCTAAATTTTTTTTATATACAGTGCGGAACGTAATGGAATTCATCTAATATACATATCAGTATAACAGTACAAGTCTTGTACCCTATTTACATCAATGTCCATAGTCTCCACTCCAGTGACGATCTCTCCTCATCTCCTCGACCCTGATCCTGTCCCACCTGTTGCTATGCACACATACAAACATGACAACAGCCAGATAATTCCGGTGAGAAATACATCCCAGTATAAATCAACAAAACATGCAATCATATAATCGATAGAAACGCATGAAATAGATATCAAGAACATGTATCAAATCTGAACACATGAATCAATATAAACCTGTAAATAAACTCGTGACTCCACATGTGGGGACCCGGACCAAATTCATATTTTTAATCACTATTAAGATCTAATATAGAAATTAAGAAAATGTGGGACATAATTTTTTTTTTTAAATAACATGAGTGCGCAACAATGACATAAATCTTATTTCAGATATAAGATCCATATTCAGGTCTATGGTACAAGTCCTGTACAAAAGTGATTCATAATGACTACTGTTCATTTACTACATGTCAAGTAATGGAACAGATTCACTTCTAAGTCCGGATCTCCACGCTAATCTTGACTCTCTCTTATCCTCTTCCTGACCCTGATCTTGTCCCACCTGTTGTCATGCACACATACAAAAAAGACAACAGCCGGATAACTCCGGTGAGATATAATCCCAGTATAAATCATGTATACATGCAAAAATATAAAACATGTACAAAAGCATATAACAGTTATCAATAACATGTATCAATTCTGAAAACATGAAGGGATATAACACTGTAAATCAACTCTTGACTCGTCATCTCAGACTCGACTCATCTCTAATCTAGGGATCCCAGTTTCTGGACATTAACACATATATTGAATCTCAGCGATAAGAATGAATCAACTCCTAAGCGACATCGATATAATTTACACGTCAAGTGCCTTGGCGAATCAGCCGAAGACTTGGCGAATCAGCCAACGACTAGGCGAATCAGCCTATGACTCAATACATCAATCAATAGCCCAAGTGTATCAATCTCATTCAATCGCAATTATCAATGCAATAAAGTAAAGTATGTGATTTAGGGAAACTCAAGTTAAATCTAACTCGAGTTGTGCAACGTTCACTTCTGGAATTCAAAGTCTGTCAACACTCAATCTGTCAATGACAATATCAAATCATACCATATCAATATACTGCTCAGATCTATACTGAATCTGATTAATCAGAATCTAATTCAAAATCAACGGCATAATGGCACAATCCCGATATCCCCGTCAATACAATATCAACAGATATCAATTACAATCCATAACCAATATCCAATACAATCTGTAATCAGTTCATAATCCAAATCTATCCAATATCAATCGATAAAATCTGAAAAAAGCATAAAAATTCTATAATCAATATGTTTCCCAATCTGGCTTCGATTCTACGATGTCTAACATGTCAAGAACATCATATATTAATCCTATCTGATTCTGGCCATACTATAATTTCAAGCCATACCAAAAACATAAGAAACTTACGTCCAGTTGAAGCCTGTGTCGATAGGAATACAGTACTGAATTTGGATTCAAATTCTGACGGACGGATTCCTCGTAACTTGAATTCTAATATCAAGAATCAAAGTTTTCCCCTAACTTTCATTTCTTCCTTTTTCTGAATACTCCAAGGAATGAACTTGATTTATATATATTGCATGCAACTTGCTACGTGTCAATCTCGAATTTTGTCCAAATCCTTTCGCGTATATGCGCGACTTCATCCCGCGCATGTGCGCGCAAAGTTCTGTTCTCGCTGTTTGGCTACTGCACTCCTCGCGCATATGCGCGCCCAATCTCGCGCATATGTGCGAGAAGTTCTGTCCCGCACACAATCTCTTCGCGCATATGCGCGCCTACCTCGGCGCATATGCGCCCAAAGTTCTGACCTCACATGCCAATTCATGTATTTCCACTTCTTTTCTATGTCTTCTATAATCACATCAATAAGTTAATTGATTAAGGTCTGATTACAGTATTTAAATCTCGGGCATTACATTTCTCCCCCCCTAAGATACAATTTCGTCATCGAAATCACAGGCAAGCAAATCATATCAGAAAGACATGTATAACAGAAGCTAAATAGAAAACTCACATCATCGAAATAACTCTGGGAATTTCTGCCTCATGTCTGACTCAGTCTCCCAGGTAGCTTCTTCAGTGCCATGACGAGTCCATTGAACTTTCACAAGAGGAATCGTCTTCGTTCTGAGCTGTTTTTTTTTACGATCAAGAATTTGAATCGGTTTCTCAACATAACTCAGAGTGTCATCCAGTTCTGCCTCATCTGGATGAATAATATGAGAATCATCAGGGAGATATTTCCGCAACATAGATACATGCAAAACATCAAGTATCCCCGATAATGAAGGCGGTAACGCGAGTCGATAGGCACGATATCCTATCTTCTCGAGAATCTCATAAGGACCAACATATCGTGAAGACAGTTTCCCTTTCTTGCCAAATCTGACAACACCCCGGAAATGAGAAATCTTCAAGAATACTCGATCTCCTGTCTCAAATACCAACGGTCGTTGTCTGATGTTGGCATATTTGGCTTGTCTGTCTTGAGCTGCCTTCATTCTTTTCTCAATCAGCTTAACTTTCTCAGTCATATCTCTGATCATGTCAGGTCCAGTCTCAGGAACTTCAGAGATATCATCCCAATACAGAGGGGATCGACACTTTTTTTCGTACAACGCCTCGAATGGTGCCATCTCAATACTCGTCTAAAATCAAGCACTACGGCTCTCAGTTTATCTTCCAGTGTCTGGATAGTCCGCTCTGACTGTCCGTCAGTCTGTGGATGATATGCGGTACTCAGATGTAACTTTGTACCTAGAGCCTGCTGCAAACTCTGCCAGAAGTGTGAAATAAACAGAGGATCACGGTCTGATACAATCGACATCGGCACTCCGTGCAATCTGACTACTTCTCTGACATAAATATCGGCCATCTGATCATGTCTATATGTCATCTTGCATGGAATAAAACATGCTGATTTGGTCAATCTGTCAATCACGACCCAAATCGCATCACAACCTCGGGAGGAACGTGGCAACTGTGTTACAAAATCCATGGAAATGTGATCCCATTTCCATTCAGGAATGGACAAACTCTGTAACAATCCTCCTGGTTTCTTTCTTTCTGCTTTGATCTGTTGACAATTCAGACACTTGGCTACAAATTTAGTAACATCAGATTTCATCTGTTTCCACCAATACTGTGCCTTCAGATCATTGTACATTTTTCTGCCACCAGGATGAATGCTAAAACGACTGTTGTGCGCTTCTGCCAGTATCTGCTGTCTCAAATCTGAAACATTCGGCACGACAATACGATTTTCTTTACACCACTGCTGCTACCACTCTCAAATCGGAGAGGTGGTTGCTGTGGTCTAGGTGCTGGAGGCACAAACGAAGCTCTTTTCTGTCGTATCAGATCGGCTTTTGCTCCCTTAGCTCGGTTCAGAGCATCAGCAAAATTATTTGGTCGTCCCGTGTTCACCAACGTAAATATCTCAGGATTCAGCCCATTGATGAACTGATCGGAAACGGCCTCGTCATTCTCAGCAACATGAGGAGCAAACCTCAACAAGGTAGAGAACTTGGCCACATATTCTTCAATGTTCAATTGGCCCTATCTCAAATTCGCAAACTCTGCCCCTTTGTCTTTCCTGTACGACACTGGGAAAAATCTCTGATAGAACTCAGTTTTAAAGACATTCCAAGTGATATTCGTACCTCGATGCTCCGAAGCTCTCTTTGTCGTAATCCACCAATTCTTTGCAACGTCATGTAACTGGTGCCCAATCAGTCTAACTCTTCGCTCATCTGGGTAATCCAAAGAATCGAACATCATCTCAATATCATCTAACCAACACTCACAATCAACAGAAGTCTCTATTCCTTTCATAGTTGACGGTTTGAAAGATTGAAACCTCTTCAGTAACGCTTCCATCGGGGTTGCTGTCACATCCATTGGAGGATTCGATGTACTAACCTATTCTGGTATTCTTCGAGGAGGCATATCTGATTATCAAAAGGGTTAGAAACCAAATACCACAAGGTATATCAGTTGATCCCAGCAAGGTTGAGGCTGTGATTTCTTGGCCGAGACTGACATCAGTGCCAGAGATTCGCAGTTTTATGGGTTTGGCAGGATATTACCTCCGGTTTATTAAAGATTTCTCGAGCATTGCCAAACCGATTACTCAGTTAACCCAGAAGAATGCTCCGTTTGTGTGGTCAGAAGACTGTGAGTCCAGTTTTTTGGAATTCAAAAAAAGATTGACCAGTGCACCGATACTGACTATCCCCTCAAGTACTGGTGGATTTGTGGTTTATTGTGATGCATCTCACCGAGGCTTGGGTTGTGTTTTGATGCAGCGAGGGCATGTTATTGCTTATGCCCCGAGACAGCTAAAGCCACATGAGACCCGTTATCCAATTCATGATCTTGAATTGGCAGCCATCATCTTTGCTTTGAAGATATGGCGACACTACCTCTACGGTGAGAAATTTGAAATTTATTCTGATCACAAGAGGCTGAAGTATCTGTTTTCGCAATCCGAGTTGAATATGAGACAACGAAGATGGCTGGATTTACTGAAAGACTTTGATTATGAAATCAAATATTATCCGGGAAAGTCGAATGCAGCAGCTGATGCACTGAGTCGAAAGGTATGTTCTTTATCCTTATCGACGATAGGTGTTTCGAATTTGATAAAAGATTGCTGTTTGTCTGGATTGGTATTTGAGACAGATGGTAGACCATTGAGGGTATATGCTGTTCAAGCCGAACCAGAGCTGATTTTAAAAATTAAAGCGGCTCAAAAAGTTGATCAGAATGTACAGACCTCAATAGCGATGATCTGAGCAGGGCATCGATCAGAATATCAGGTACGTGAGGATGTACTGTATGTGAATAATCGATTAGTTGTGCCAGATGTTTCAGAGTTGAGACAACAGATATTGTCAGAGGCACATTGTAGTCGATTCAGCATTCATCCTGGTGGCAGAAATATGTATAATGACTTGAAAAGACAGTTCTGGTGGAGACAAATGAAAGCTGATATTGCAGAGTTTGTATCCAGATGTCTGAATTGCCAACAGGTAAAAGCTGAAAGAAAGAAACCCGGAGGATTGTTACAGAGTTTGTCTATTCCTGAATGGAAATGGGATCACATTTCCATGGATTTTGTGACGCAATTACCGCGTTCCTCCAGAGGTTGTGATGCAATTTGGGTCGTGATTGACAGATTGACCAAATCTGCATGTTTTATTCCGTACAAGATGACGTACATACATGACCAGATGGCAGAGATTTATGTCAGAGAAGTGGTCAGACTGCACAGAGTGCCGAAGTCGATTGTTTCAGACCGTGATCCTCGGTTTACTTCGCACTTCTGGCAGAGTTTGCAACAGGCTCTAGGTACGAAGTTACATCTGAGTACCGCATATCATCCACAGACTGACGGACAGTCAGAGCGGACTATCCAGACACTGGAAGATATGCTGAGAGCCGTAGTGCTTGATTTTAGCACTAATTGGCAAGATGCATTGCCGCTTTGTGAATTTTTGTACAACAACGGCTATCAGACGAGTATCGAGATGGCACCATTCGAGGCGTTGTACGGAAAGAAGTGTCGATCCCCTCTGTATTGGGATGATATCTCTGAAGTACCTGAGACTGGACCTGACATGATCAGAGATATGACTGAGAAAGTTAAGCTGATTCAGAAAAGAATGAAGGCAGCTCAAGACAGACAAGCTAAATATGCCAACATCAGACGAAGACCATTGGTATTTGAGACAGGAGATCGAGTATTCCTGAAGATGTCTCCTTTCAGGGGTGTTGTCATATTTGGCAAGAAAGGGAAACTGTCTCCACGATATGTTGGTCCTTATGAAATTCTCGAGAAGATAGGAGATCGTGCCTATCGACTCGCCTTACCGCCTTTATTATCGGAGATACATGATGTTTTTCATGTATCTATGCTGCGGAAATATTTCCCTAATGATTCACATGTTATTCAGCCAGACGAGGCCGAGCTGGATGAGACACTGAGTTATGTTGAAAAGCCGATTCAGATTCTGGATCGTAAAGAAAAGCAGCTCAGAACGAAGACTATTCCTCTTGTGAAAGTTCAGTGGAGCCGTCATGGCACTGAAGAAGCTACCTGGGAGACTGAATCAGACATGAGACAGGAACTCCCAGCATTATTTCACTAATGTGAGTCTTATTTCAGTTGCTATTATTTCTGTCATTCCTGTTTATTGCATATGATTTTATTTGCTTAAGATTTCGAGGACGAAAACGTGTCTTAGAGGGGGAGAATTGTAATGCCTGAGATTTTATTACTGTAATCATAGATTGATTAATTTAGAAATTGATCGGATGATAGACGGACCACTTCGAGGAATGAATTGGAATGACATAAGTTGAGTAGGGTGTGAGACCCGAAGGTCTCGCGCATATGCGCGTCGAGGTAGCGCGCATATGCGCGAGCTGTGCGAGAAGCTTCTTGCGCGGACAGAACTTTGCGCGCACATGCGCGGCTTGAGGGCATGCATATGCGCGAGGAGGTGAATTGCCATATACCGAGTCCAGAGAATGTGGCGCATATGCGCCAACAGTTGGCGCGCATATGCGCGAGGTATTCGGTAGCCAAATGTGAATTCCAGAGAATATCGCGCACATGCGCGGAAGAAATGCGCGCATATGCGCGAGCTGTCAAGAAGGAAAATGCCGGGACAGAGATTATGGCGCATATGCGCGAGACTTGGTCGCGCATATGCGCCAGAGGCAGAATTGCAAGACGTTGGGCAGAACTTTCGGCGCATATGCACGGGTCTTGGGCGCGCATATGCGCGCGACATGCAGAACAAAAAGTCAGCACTTGTCATGCCATGCTTTCTTGATATATATAAAGTGTAATATGAATGCATTCCTTCAGAAAGAGCAGCAAGATTCGAGAGGAGCTCCAGAGGAAAGTTGTGAAAAATTTGAAGTTTGCGACAGAAAAATATGAACGCATATACGCCTTTCTTTTGAAATTTGAAGTTTGCGAAAGATCCGTCCGTCCGATTTTCAATCCGACTTCGGTCCTATATTCCTCTCGACAAGAGTTTCAACTGGACGTAAGTTTTATTACGTTTTGATATGATTTGAAATTATGATATTGTCAGAATCAGATTTGATTGACATATGATGTTCATGAGATATTAGACATCGTAGAATCGAGAACAGATTGAAGAACAGATTGTTTATGGAATTATTATGAATTTTCAGATATTGAATTGAGATTATTCAGATTTATAAGATTATGGATGGTATTGACTACTGGTTATGATTTGTAATTGATATCTGTTGTTGTCTGAGTTGACGGGGCTATCAATATTGTACCGTTATGCTGTCGATATTGAATTAGATTGAATATTGATCAGAACATATCTGAGTTGAGTTAAATATTGATATTGTGCCTATTCGACATGTCATTTCAGATTGATATTGACAGCTCTGAAATCGAGACTTTGATTGAGGCAGAAACCAACGAAAGAAAGGTATAAATCAATGTTAACCGGGAGATTGACTTAAGTCAGATTGGACTTGAGTTTCCCTAAACCACATACTTGTATGTTATTGTTTTCATACTGTTGTATTATTGGAATGAATATGCTTAGTCTATTGACTTATAGAAAAGCAGAGAATAGCAGATAGCTATTGAGTGAGAGTCGCTGACAGAGGTGCCAGATTATGACAGAGTGATCATTGGCCCATTGCACATTGTCAGAGTAGGCATTGGCTGATATGCCAAGTCTATGGCGGATATGCCAAGACAATGGATATTTGATTTATATCGATGTTGCTTAGGAATGGATCGATTCCTATCGCAGAGATTCGGTATATTGTAATATCCATGAACCGGGATCTCTAGATTAGCGATGAGTCGAGTCTGAGATGACGAGTCAAAGAGTTTTATCTGTATTCACTAATGTGTCACAAATGATGATTTATGTTTTGTGATGCATGGTTTATGCTTTTGTATATGACTTTATGCATTGCATGTATACATTGTTTATACTGAGATTATATTCTCACCGGATTTATCCGGCTGTTGTCGTGTTTGTATGTGTGCATGGCAACAGGTGGGACAGGATCGGGGTCGAGGAGATGAAGAGAGAATGTGATTAGAGTGGAGACTACGGACTTTGATCTGAGATAGGGTTTGGACACTTGATATTTAGATGTTAAACCTTCGTTTGAATGATTGTATATAGTACCAGACTTGTACTTTAATAATGACATGTGTATTAAATCGAATTCCATTACGTTCCGCATTTTATATGTTTAAAAAATATATATATATTTAGACCCTGTTTACTATAATTGATTAAATTGTCCCAATGATGATTAAGAACTTGATTAGCGTCCGGGTCCCCACACGTACCTACTAAGGAAAGGAGTTTCCCGTTTTCACTAGAGGGTAGTGAAAATGTCAAAACAATGGGAACGAAAATTTATAAAGTAAAAGTCCATACTTTATATCTTACTAAATATTTTAAAATAGTCATTAACATTTATTTGTTTTACTTTTCAGTACAAATTTTGACAATGTCTTTGATTCGCAATCCGCTATCTGAACCGGACCTAACTACCTTAACTGGCTAAGAAACATAAAAATCGTCTTAAATTCGGAAAGGATAGCTTATACACTGATTGAGTCGCCCCCTGTTGAGGCTCCGATTGACTGCACTTTTGAGGAATTGCAGACTTACAAGGAATGGTGTGACCATGACTTGAAAGCCAGGTGTTATATGAAGGCTTCTATGAATGATGAGTTGCAGAGGCATTTTGAGGATGGAAAGAGTGCTGCTGACATTCATTTGCTTCTCAAGGAGCTCTTTGGTGAGCAGACTCGCCCTCTTAAGCATGCTACCATCAAGGAGCTGATCAATTTGCGCATGCGAGATGGGGCCTCGGTCCATGAGCATGGCCTGAAGTTGATTGGGCTCGTGGACAACCTCGTTGACATGGATTTGATGTTGCCTTTGGAGTTGACAACCGACGTGTTACTCTTGTCACTGCCTAGCTCGTTTGATCCTTTTGTGGTGAATTTCAATATGAACAAGATGGAGCCGACCCTTGAGGAGTTGGTGAACATGCTTGTGACCTTTGAGTCCACCATCAAGAAAGAGAAGCCGGTTCTTTATGTGGGTTCATCATCTGGTACGAATATTGATCCACGTGGGAAGCGAAAGAAGCGTTCTTTCCAACGTCCCAAGAAGAACGTGCCCTTGAAGAGGCAGACTCCGAGTCCTGCTGTGGCAGCCACACCAGTGAAGGCTGACAAGACTGTTGACATCTGTCATCACTGCAAGAATCCTGGACATTGGAGGCGTAACTGCAGGGAATATCTTGCCCCGTAGAGTTCGGGAAACGGTATGTTCTATATTGAAGTAAACATTTCAATTAATTCTACTTCTTGGGTATTGGATACCGGCTGTGGCTCACATCTCTTTAATGATTTGCAGGTGATGGGAAGAAGTAGGAGGCTTAGGGAAGGTGAGACCTTCTTGAGGATGGGCAATGGAGCAAGAGTTGTTGCCAAAGCCGTAGGAGATGTTTGCTTACTTATGAACAATGACTTTAAGTTAATTTTAAGAGATGTTTTGTTTGTACCTGAATTGGTGAAAAACATTGTTTCCATTTCTATGCTAGATAAAGATGGATATTCTTGTTTATTTAGCAAAGGTGTTTTTAACATTTACAAGATTGAATGTTTAATTGGTACCGGAGAACTTGAAAACGATTTCTACAACTTAAAATTGAAAGATATTCCACTAAACAATGTCCAAGCTATAACAACAACAAACAAGCGAAAACAAGATACTCTAAATTCGGCACAATTATGGCATGCTCGATTAGGACATATTTCCCTAAGAAGGATGAACAAGCTAGTGGGAGTGGGCATGTTTGATATGTCTAATATTAATGCTCTCACGACTTGTGATTCCTGTCTGAAATTAAAGATGACCAAAATTCCATTTAAGGGCCATGTGGAGCGAGCCAAAGGGTAATTGGATTTGATCCACACCGATGTGTTCGGTTCGCTTAGCATCACCACTAAGCATAGACATGCCTTCTTCATCACCTTTACCGATGACTTTTCGAGGTATGGGTATGTGTATTTGATGAAATACAAGTCTGAAGCCTTTGAAAAGTTCAAAGAATTCAGAAGTGAAGTAGAGAAGCAGTTGGGACGAGGCATCAAGACACTTCGATCGGATCGAGGTGGTGAGTACTTGAGTGCCGAGTTCCAAGAGTATCTTAGGGAGAATGGGATTCTCTCGCAGTGGACTCCGCCCGCTACACGACAGTTGAATGGTGTTTCGTCGCGTCGTAACCGGACTTCAATGGACATGGTTCGGTCTCTGATAGGGTTCACGGAGTTGCCGCCATCATTTTGGTGATATGCGCTTGAGACAACGGCACTATTGTTGAACAATGTCCATTCAAAGGCAGTTGATAAAACTCCATATGAGATATGGAAGGGTAAGCCTCCCAAATATTCTTATCTTAGAATATGGAGATTCCCCNATCCACAAGATTTCACACTTGGTTAGAATGCATGGAATTCATCTCAGATTCCATTGCTTCAAGCCATTTGGATGAATCGGCATCAGATAATGCTTCCTTGAAGGTCCTTGGATCACATCCATGGATAGGCTCATCATGGCCCTCTTCAAGAAGCAGACCATACCTCATAGGTGCTCTCGAGACTCTCTCGGATCTTCTAGGAGCTTGTATCTCCTCTCTTGGCTCTTCTGGTGTGGGTTCTACAATGNTCCGAGAGAGTCTCGAGAGCACCTATGAGGTATGGTCTGCTTCTTGAAGAGGGCCATGATGAGCCTATCCATGGATGTGATCCAAGGACCTTCAAGGAAGCATTATCTGATGCCGATTCATCCAAATGGCTTGAAGCAATGGAATCTGAGATGAATTCCATGCATTCTAACCAAGTGTGAAATCTTGTGGATCTACCTGAGGGAACTTTTCCCATAGGGTGTGAATGGATTTACAAGAGGAAACTTGGAGCGGATGGGATGGTATTGACCTTCAAAGCGCGATTGGTGGCAAAAAGATATACTCAAAGACAAGGAGTTGACTTTCAGGAAACCTTTTCTCCAGTTGCAATGTTCAAGTCGATAAGGATATTGCTAGTCATAGCTGCATGGTATGACAATGAGATATGGCAGATGGATGTCAAGATAGCCTTTCTTAATGGGGATATTAAGGAAGAGATTTACATGTCTCAACCTGAAGGGTTTACATCTATCGGAAGTGATCATATGGTATGCAAATTTCAGAGATCTATTTATGGTCTAAAGTAGGCATCTAGGAGTTGGAACCTTAGATTCGATAGTACAATCAAAGAGTTTGGTTTTACTAAGAATCCTAAGGAACCCTGTGTGTATAAGATGTTAGTGGGAGTGCTGTGACATTCCTGGTGCTTTATGTTGATGACATTCTACTCATTGAGAATGATGTAGGAATGTTGCAATCAACTAAAATATGGTTACCAAGTAAGTTCTCAATGCAGGACTTGGGTGAAGCACCTTTTGTATTGGGAACACAAATCTATAGAGATAGATCAAGAAGATTGCTTTGTCTCACCAAGTCCACATACATTGATACCATCGTGAAGCGGTTCTCGATGGATGAGTCCAAGAGAGGACATCTACCAATGTGTCATGGCGTGTCCCTATCCAAGTCTATGTATCCCAAGACTGATGCAGAGATAGCGGCGATGACAAGCAATCTTTATGCATCTGCGATTGGTAGCATCATGTATGATATGATATCCACACGTCCTGACGTGGCTTTCGCAATAAGTGTAGTGAGTAGATATGAGTCGAACCCTGGTCTTCCACACTGGAAAGCTGTGAAAACATCCTCAAGTATTTGAGAAGGACGAATAAGTTGTTCTTGGTCTCTGGGTTCGTATTCATGCTCAATAGTACTGTTGCCTCTAGGAAGAGTTCCAAGCAAAACAATACTGCGGATTCCACCATTGAGGCCGAATACATTGCTGCATCAGCTACATCAAAGGAGATGCGCATGTTAATCACTTGAGACTTGTGCTAATCACACTAAGTGTGAGGCCCGGGGCCGAAGAGGGCGGGGGGTGATCGTAGGTGCCATGAGGTTGCATGGACAACGAGCGGCTCCTGGCAGGCTTCTAGGTGGAGGGAACATGAATGAACCGATCTTACACCGGAAGGAGAGGGATTACAAGACTGGTCAATGTAATGGACTGTACAGTTGAAGGGGGCTTAAAAGATTTGATATGTACTAATCATACCACGAAGGTGCATCTTCTTTTCATTAGCTCATCACATAAGAACTCCAAAATTAAGCGTGCTTTACTTGGGGCAATTCTGGGATGGGTGACCTCTGGCAAGTTTCCTAGGGTGCGTGTGAGTGAGGACATAAGCACGCTGGAAAGACTCGTCTTGGTACAGTGAGGACAGTCATCGAATCTGGGGCGTTACAGTTGGCATCAGAGCCGACCTCTCCTAGTACGGTGTGGGTTCGGGGACGAACCAAGCGGAAGCTGGTGGGCATGTGAGGCCCAGGGCCAAAGAGGGCAGGGGTGATCGCCGGTGCCATGAGGTTGCTCGGACAATGAGCGGCTCCTGGCAGGCTTCTAGGCGGAGGGAACATGAATGAACCGATCTTACACCGGAAGGAGAGGGATTACAAGACTGGTCAATGTAATGGACTGTACAGTTGAAGAGGGTTTAAAAGATTTGATATGTACTACTCGTACCACCAAAGTGCATCTTCTTTTCGGTAGCTCATCACATAAGAACTCCAAAGTTAAGCGTGCTTGACTTGGGGCAATTCTGGGATGGGTGACCTCTGGGAAGTTTCTAGGGTGCGTGTGAGTGAGGACATAAGCACGCTGGAAAGACTCGTCTTAGTACAATGAGGACAGTCGTTGAATCTGGGGCGTTACACTAAGGGCTGAAAATTTAAATGCTAACTTGAAGAAATGTGATTTTTGTACAAACAAACTTGTCTATCTTGGTTTTGTGTTAAGTTCACAGGGGATACAAGTGGATGAGGACAAGGTAAGTACTATTCGAGATTGGCCAGCGCCTACTACTGTTGGTCAAGTCCGAAGCTTTCATGGTCTTGCAAGCTTTTATAGGAGGTTTGTAAAGGATTTTAGCACACTGGCAGCACCGATGACGTTGGTAATCAAGAAGAACCTCCATTCCATTGGGGCAAGGAGCAAGAGAAGTCATTTAACATTATCAAGCAAAAATTAATTAATGCTCCTTTACTTGTTTTACATGATTTTTCTAACAATTTTGAAATTGAATGTGATGCTTTAGGTGTGGGTATTGGTGGAGTGTTAATGCAAGGAGGACGGCCGGTAGCGTACTTTAGCGAGAAACTCAATGGAGCCGCCCTGAACTATCCCACGTATGACAAGGAGTTTTACGTGCTTGTGAGGACTTTAGAGACGTGGCAGAACTACTTGAGGCAAATGAACCCTCCCGGATTTGTAGGTGGTGTTGATCCACTCGTAGTTCTTGAATGGGTTAAGTCATTGGAGGCTATATTTGACTATCTGAAGTTCACTGATCGAGATAGAGTGAGCTGTACTGTGTTTATGCTAGTGAAAGCTGCCCGCATCTGGTGGGAAGCTACTAAAGTGACTGTTAATGTCCGTGAGTTAAAGTGGGAGGAATTCAAGGAGTTATTTTATGTCAAGTATTTTTCAAAAGAAGTGAAAGCTAGGAAAGTGAAAGAGTTTCTTGAATTGAGGCAAGATTCCTTGTCTGTTGCTGATTACACCTTGAAATTTGAAGAAGGATGTGTGTTTGTTCCGTTCATTGCCGAGAATGATAAAGACAAAGGAGAACACTTCCTTCGTGGGCTGAAACCAGAAATTTGACGGGATGTTCATGTGGCGAAAATTATTACTTATAAAGACATCGTTGAAAGAGCCTTACTTGCCGAGCAAGATGAACAAGAAATTGATAAGGAGCGGTAATTAAGAAGGCAAGCTTATCAAGCTAGAGGGCAAGGGACAAGTGCTGGTACTCGAGGTGGTCACAAAGGAAAAGGCAAGATGGAGCAACGCAATAAACCTTCTGCGTCTTCTTCAGAGATGGAACGACCATGATGTCCTAAGTGTGGCAAGCCACACAAAGGTGAGTGTTTAGTGGAGAGTGTCCGATGTTATCGATGCATGGAAATGGGGAATATAGCACAAAAGTGTCCTCTCTCCTCTGACAAAGGAAAGTGTAATATCCCAACCTTTTAGCATTTTATTGTTTATGATATTATTTTTGGTTGGGTGTTTAAGAAATATGGTTATTGGATATTTATGGTTTATTATGGTAATGGATATTTCATATGGTTTGATGGTAGAGATTATGTGTAATGGTTATGTTTATTGGAATGGTTAAAATATGGTCATTATTTATGGTTATTGTTTTGGTATTATGTTCATAGTTAGTGATGATTAAGGAAATGAATGAGTAGAATAGAAAGTTGATTTTGAGCCAAATAGGAAATGGAAGTGAAAAAACGGTATGAAAAATTTGGCAATAGTTGTGGTTTTTAGTATAATATTTTGTTTATTGATCCAATTGATGCGAGGCTACTTCCATTAGAAAGATAAGATATAAGGCTATAATTTTCATGTTTTGAGTTTTGTTCAAATCATTAGGAAAGACGAGCCAAAAGTGGCCCGAAATGTGTCGTGTGTTTCATTGTTCTTGCACTGACACATGTTGGGAGAATGAGTATAACTTTTTACTCAAACTTTCAAATGACATGAGGCTAATTGGAGATGCAAGAAAAGATATAGGGCTACAACTTTCACGTTTACCACTTTGGCTAATTCGGAAGAAAACATGCAGTTTTGGCCCTTGGACAGAGAGTACACGGACCTGTACACGGACCCCTACACGGGGTCTGGCTCTTGCCATGCAAAACGTGTCATTTCCAGTGTGTACACAGACCTTTACACGGAAGGGGCCTGGGGTCCGTCTCTATGGCATAGAAAACACGTTTTTGAAGGAATTGGAGGCTTACAAACTTTACTCTAGAATCTTCTACACATTTCCTACCTTTCTCCTTTCTCTTCCATTGATTCAAACCCTTTTCCCTCAAGTTTTCTCTTCTCTAATTCTTTGCTCCAAGTTCAAGGATTATAGTTATTTCTTAGTTGCTCCTACAAAAGATTTCAAGCTTCAAGGTAAGGGTTCTATTATTTTGGAGTTTAGAAGGGTTGGTATTATTGAAGGGTTAAGTTGGGTTTATTGATTCATTGGATTATTGGTGATGATTTATGATTATTATTTTGATTCTTGTTGTAGGCTTTACTCAATATCACCTTAGCCATCTTTTGGTTGTTGGGTTGTAAGTAAAAGCTTCCTTTCAAGTGCTCACATGATATATATGTATATAAGCCATGTTTATTGATGTCAGCTCCTTCCATGGTTAAATTATTGATGTATGTATTGTTATTTGTTTATTGAGCCAATAATACCATTGAATTCATTGATAAGGAGCTATTACTCTATTGTTGCCTACTAAGTATTTGTTATAATGCCCCAATGAAGTTCCCTATGATTAAAGCCAAAGAATGATAGTAATTCATGCATGTCATTGGCCAATCACATGATTATGAGTATCTCTCACAGTTTTGATATATTTATATATCAAAAAGATACTATCCACAGAACACAGGTCACAGACTATCATTTCCTTTCCTTTAATTCATGTCATGAAATACCTTCTATACTGCTTTGTTATCTATTGTTCATTGAAGATGGTATTATTCATTGTTTATCGCCATTGATTCATTGTTCATTGCCACTGATTCATTGTTCATTGCCATTGCTATAGCCATGTTCCAAGCCAAGCCTATGTATATGTATTTTTTATGTACAGCTTTCTGCTTACTGAGTTTTATCATATTCCAGTTAATGTCAAGTGATGCAGGCGATAAAAAGGATTGAAGCGGATTGTCGAGGAGGAAGAAGTCATATAGCTATGGAAGGGAAACTTTTGAACTTTTGTTATGAAACTTTTAGATTGTAAATTATGGGGTGAATGATGTTGACTTTTGGTTTTCTTTTGAAAGATTTAAAAGTGAATGTTTATGTAGACGAATTTTGAAAATGCTTATGATGTAAATGATTTAATGTTCTTTCCCGTTTAATTTCAAATGCTTCCGCGTATGTTTTTCCTTTTAAATTTAATGTCATGAGAGGGGGTTGTTTCAATTGGTATCAGAGCAAAAGTTCTTCGGACTATATATGACTTCTTCTACCTAGGAAAATCCGGTATGTTTTCGATCCTGCATCTATTGATTTTAACATTGAGAATTGATTCTATTTCATTGCCATTGATGTATCCTTTATCCCTATCTATTGTTAAAGTGAGCATATGTGTAGGATATGCCTCCCAAAAGAAAGAATATTGAAGGGGAAGATAGGACCTCTACGACCGATAAGACTGTGGAGGTTGTGATGAATTTAGTAGGATATTGAAAGAACAAGCGAAGGTTCATGGTGAGCAAATCCAACAGTTATTGAGCATGCACACCTCGACTTAGGGTCGTGGTCGTGGAAGAGTTCAAGGCACAACAGATAGTTTTGAAGATGGTGCATATGATCGTTTTAGACGTATGAACCCTCCGGAGTTTATAGGTGGTGCTGATCCACTCGTAGCTCTTGAATGTGTCAAATCATTGGAGGCTATATTTGATTACTTGAAGTTCATTGATCAAGACAAGGTTAGTTGTGCTGTCTTTATGTTAGTCAAATCTGCTCGCATCTGGTGGGAAGCTACAAAAGTGACTGTCAATGTACACGAGTTAAAATGGGATGAGTTCAAAGAGTTATTTTACGCCAAATACTTTTCACGTGAAGTAAAAGCCAAGAAGGTGAAGTAATTTCTGGAATTGAGGCAGATGCTTTGTCTGTTACTGAGTATATGTTGAAGTTTGAGGAAAGATGTGTTTTTGTTCCTTTTATTGATGAGAATGATAAAGATAAAGGAGAACACTTCCTTCGTGGTTTGAAGCTAGAGATTCAAAGAGATGTTCATATGTCCAAAGTGGTGAAATATCAAGACATAGTGGAGCGAGCTTTGCTTGCTGAGCATGATGAACAAGAGATTGAGAAAGAGAGACAGTTGAGGAGGCAAGCTTTCCAAGCTAGAGGACAAGGTGCAAGGGCAAATGTTCGTGGTGGCCACAAAGGTAAGGGTAAGATCGAGCAGCGCTCTAAACCTCCTGTGCCTCCTTCTGATACTGGACTGGTATCTCCTAAATGTGGAAAGCCACACAAGGGTGAGTGTTTGGTGGGCAGTGGACGATGTTTTAGATGCAAGGAGATGGGACACACGGCACTGAAATGTCCTCTCTCCTCAGGCGAAGGAAAAGTCCAATGCAGAATTTTTGCTATGACAAAGGAAAGTGTTAATCCTGATTCTTCTGTGATATCAGGTAATATTTTAATCTACGAAAAAGAATCAATTACATTGATTGACACTGGTGCAACCCATTCTTTTATGTCTGAAATGTTTATGCATTCTATATCTGCTGAACCTACTGTTATGCCATTACACTTCAATATTGTGTTGCCCATTAATATAATTAATGCATGTCCTGTACATATGGGTACTAGATTATTGTTTGCTGATCTTATTGTTATTCCTATGGTTGCATTTGATGTTATTTTGGGGATGGATTGGTTATCTGCTTATCGTCCGGTGATTGATTGTGTGGGCAAGACGGTGAAATTTTTAGCCGATGAACATGATAGTGATGTTTTTGTTTGTCTAGGTTCTTCGATGGGTATTCCTATTATTTCTTGCCTTCAAGATAATAAGTTGTTGCAGAAAGGTTGTATGGGTTTTCTAGGTTCAGTGGTTGATGTGCGACAGGAAATTAATTTTACAATTACTGGATATTGATGTGGTTCAGGATTATCCTGACGTGTTTGCTAATGATGTGCTTTGTTTACCACCTGATCGAGAGGTGGAGTTTGTTATTGACTTAATTCCAGGTGCAGCTCCAATTTCCAAGGCTCCATACAGAATGGCTCCTACTGAAATGAAAGAATTGAAGACTCAATTGCAGGAGCTATTAGATAAAGGTTTTATTCGTCCTAGCTCCTCGCCGTGGGGAGCTCCAGTTTTGTTCGTAAAGAAGAAGAATGGATCATTGCGATTATGTATTGACTACCGAGAACTCAAAAAGGTAATAGTGAAGAACAAATATCCTTTGCCACGTATTGATGATCTCTTTGATCAATTGCAAGGAGCAGCAATATTTTCGTAGATCAACCTTCGGTCCGGTTACCATCAACTGAAGGTGAAAAAGGAGGACATAACAAAGATTGCGTTTAGAACGAGGTATGTGAAAGGGGATCGGTTACGGGTGTTCAAATGCGCAACGGAAGTTTTCAAAAATGTTTTTTAACAAGAAATTCGAACACCTCAACTATTATGTGTAGCAAATACAAAAAACCACAACTATGACATTCATAGGGTGTTTAAAATGTTACCTATCAATCTCAAAGATTGATGTAATGGCTCCAACCAAGTTGTAAACAACTTGGCTCTTCAAAGGCAAGACAAATCTACAAGCTCTCCTTGTTCTTGAGTCCTTCCTTCAGAACTCAAGTCTGATAGTACCAAACCAATCATGTTAAACACCTAGCAGCATCGCTTACATGATTCCCTAGGTATCAAATGATAGTGCCTGCAAGAACCATTCAATTATGGTTAGCGTGCAGTACGGTCCCTTCATCTCATATATCCCGACCGATTCGACAACAATTGGTATATCGAGAGTTGTCGATGAATCGATACTATGTGTCATGTCGTAGTTTCATCGATGGTGTAATCTATGAAACCCCTATCATAATTACCACCATACTCTGATCAAAGATTTCATACTACATAAACATAGGATATCCATCCCCGAAGGTAAGCGGTGAATCCCCGACTACAATGCATCGAGTCCTATTAGTTTCGCCAAAACACCCAACCTTGCCACCTGATAACCCCATGAGAGTCGGTAAACAAGTCAAAGTGTAATGCTAGCACATAGAGTCTCAATGTTGTCCCGGGTCATAAGGACTAATGGTGTACAACCATAAACTAGGACGTTTCCACTCGATAAGTGAGAACCACTTGGAAAGTCCTTTATGGAGGGTTTTTCAGTGCACTCTACCAGGAGCACCTATCTGCATGCTCGGACATCACAATGTCCCCTACCAATGAAACATGGTACTCACATCGCAGATATTAGTCTCAAACTCGAGCGGCCTATATCCTTCTTAGCGGCGGCTGAATCGACTAGGAACTGTTTAGAATATACAGTATTCCAAATATGAGTTTCATGATACTCATCATATGAGCATCTCATATTCTTTCTACTATTTTTATATTCAAGGGCTTTATCTATGCAACTAGCATGGGTATACAGATAAAGATGTGCCAAAATAATAATTTTAAATATTATTAAAATAAAGATTGCTTATACATAGAGTTTCATTGTGAACACTCGGCCAACACTTGGTTCGACGGGCACCTACTCTAACAATCTCCCACTTGCAATAGAGCCAACTAACCATATGCTTCAAACCCATCGATTCGCGATGCTTCTCGAATAATGGTCCAGGTAAAGGCTTAGTTAGTGGATCTGCAACAATATCTGCGGAGCTTACTGTGTCAATCGACACTTCTCCTCTTTCCACAATCTCTCGGAGGATGTGATAGTTTCTCAATACGTATTTGGATTTCTGATGAGACCTTGGCTCCTTCGCTTGAGCTACAGCTCCCGTGTTGTCACAAAACACCGGGACAGGAGCAACTCCATTAGGAATGACGCCCAACTCTTGGACGAAATTCCTTATCCAAACAGCATCCTTTGCTGCATCTGATGCAGCAATGTATTCGGCCTCTGTGCTGTAATCCGTAGTATTGTCTTCCTTGGAACTCTTCCAAAAGACAGCAGCACCATTGAGCATGAATACAAACCCAGAGGTTGACTTCGAGTCATCGATATCGCTTTGGAAGCTACAGTCGGTATAGCATTCCAATTTCAGTTCTCCACCCCCATAGACCAATAACAACTTATTGATCCTTCTCAAATACTTGAGGATGTCTTTCACAGCTTTCTACTGTGGAAGACCGGGGTTCGATTGATATCTAATCACTACACTTAGTGCGAAAGCCACGTCAGGACGTGTAGATATCATCCCATACATGATGCTACCAATCGCAGATGCACAAGGAATGCTTGTCATCGCCGCTATCTCTGCATCAGTCTTGGGAGACATAGACTTGGATAGGGACACGTCATGACACATTGGTAGATGCCCTCTCTTTGACTCATCCATCGAGAACCGCTTCACGATGGTATAAATGTATGTGGACTGGGTGAGACCAAGCAATCTTCTTGATCTATCTCTATAGATCTGTATTCCCAATACAAAATATGGTTCACCCAAGTCCTGCATCGAGAACTTACTTGCTAACCATATCTTAGTTGATTGCAACATTCCTACATCATTCCCAATGAGTAGAATGTCATCAACATAAAGCACCAGGAATGTCACAACACTCCCACTGACCTTCTTATACACACAAGGTTCCTCAGGATTCTTAGTAAAACCAAACTCTTTGATTGTACTATCGAATATGAGGTTCCAACTCCTAGATGCCTGCTTTAGACCATAAATAGATCTCCGAAGTTTGCATATTATATGCTCACTTCCGATAGATGTAAACCATTCAGGTTGGGACATGTAAATCTCTTCCTTAATATCCCCATTAAGAAAGGCTGTCTTAACATCCATCTACCATATCTCATAGTCATACCATGCAGCTAGGGCTAGCAATATCCTTAGTGACTTGAACATTGCAACTGGAGAAAAGGTTTCCTCAAAGTCAACTCCTTGTCTTTGAGTATATCCTTTTGTCACCAATCGCGCTTTGAAGGTCAATACCTTCCCATCCGCCCCAAGTTTCCTCTTGTAAATCCATTTACACCCTATGGAAATAATTCTCTCAGGTGGATCCACGAGATTCCACACTTGGTTCGAATGCAGGGAATTCATCTCAGATTACATTGCTTCAAGCCACTTGGATGAATCGGCATCAGATAATGCTTCCTTGAAGGTCCTTGGATCACATCCATGGATAGGCTCATCGTGGCCCTCTTCGAGAAGTAGACCATACCTCATAGGTGGTCTCGAGACTCTCTCGGATCTTCTAGGAGCTTGTATCTCCTCTCTTGGCTCTTTGGGTGTGGGTTCTTCCTTTGTGGGTGTTTCTCGAACCTCTTCGAGTTCTATCATCTCCTCTTTTCTATCCAATAGAAATTCCTTTTCCAAAAAGGTTGCATTCCTAGAAACAAACACCTTTGTTTCTTGGGGATGATAGAAATAGTATCCAACTGAATTCCTTGGATATCCCACAAAGAAACATAAAATGGATCGAGTATCCAATTTATCTCCCACTACCTGCTTCACATAAGCAGGGAACCCCCATATTCTAAGATAAGAATATCTGGGAAGCTTACCCATCCATATCTCATATGGAGTCTGCCTTTACATGGACATTTAGTGGAATATCTTTCAATTTTAAGTTATAGAGATCGTTTTTCAAGTTCTCCAGTACCAATCAAACATTCATTCTTGTAAATATTGCAAACACCTTTGCCACATAAACAAGAATATCCATCTTTATCAACATAGAAATGGAAACAATGTTTTCCTACAAAATCAGGTACAAACAAAACATCTCTTAAAAATTTAACTAAAAGTCATTGTTCAAAAGTAAACAAACATCTCCTACGGCCTTGGCAGCAACTCTTGCTCCATTGCCCATCCTCAAGAAGGTGTCACCTTCCCTCAGTCTCCTACTTCTTCACATCACCTGCAACTCCTTACAGAGATGTGAGCCACAGCGGGTATCTAATACCCCAGAAGTAGAGTTAATTGAAATGTTTACTTTGATATAGAACATACCATTTCCAGAACCTTTCTGGGCAAGATATTCCCAGCAGTTACGCTTCCAATGTCCAGGCTTCTTGCAGCGATGACATACATCAGCAGTCTTGTCAGCCTTAACTGGTGTGGCTGCCACAATGGGATTCGGAGATTGCCTCATCAAGGGCACGTTCTTCTTTAGACGTTGGAAAGAAAGCTTCTTTCCCTTCCCATGTGGATCAATCTTCGTACCAGATGAAGAACCCACATAAAGAACTGGCTTCTCTTTCTTGATGGTTGATTCAAAGGTCACAAGCATGTTCACCAACTCCTCAAGGGTCGGCTCCATCTTGTTCATATTGAAATTCACCACAAAAGGATCAAACGTGCTAGGCAGTGATAAGAGTAACACGTCAGTGGTCAACTCCAAAGGCAACATCAAATCCATGCCAACGAGTTTGTCCACGAGCCAAATCACCTTTAGGCCAAGCTCATGGACCGAGGCCCCATCTCGCATGCGCAAAGTGATCAGCTCCTTGACGGTCGCATGCCTAAGAGGAAGTGTTTGCTCTCCAAAGAGCTCCTTGAGATGCAAATGAATGTCTGCAACACTCTTTGCATCCTCAAAACACCTCTGCAGCTCATCATTCATAGAAGCCTGCATATAACACTTGGCTTTCAAGTCATGGTCACACCATTTCTTGTAAGTCTGCAATTCCTCAGGAGTGCAGCTAGTCGGAACCTCAACAGGGGGCGACTCAGTAAGTGTTTATGCTATCCTTTCCGAATTCAAGACGATTTTCAGGTTTCTTAGCCAAGTGAGGTAATTAGGTCCAGTTAATATGTGTTTGTCGAGTATTCTAGATAGCGGATTGCGAATCGAAGACATTGTCAAATTGTACTGAAAAGTAAGAACAGATAAATGTTGATTACTATTTTAAAATATTTGGTAAGATATAAAGTATGGACTTTTACTTTATAAATTTTCGCTCCCACTGTTTTGACATCTTTCACTACCCTCTAGTGAAAACGGAAAACTCCTTTCCTCAGTAGGTACGCAAGGTCCAATTAGCGAATTATGATCCCGAATAATATCAGCCAATCACAATTCCTAAAAGGTAGTTTCCAATTGCATCTCCATGCAACCCTCTACGTAAAATTTTGTATCACGTTTGATTAGGACCCAATAATATGACGTCGTTCATCTTTATGTGTCAAGCCTTACTCATCGATGTCGAACCTTAATGGACGGTCGCCATGAGTTCCTTCAATAATATGAGCCGAAATCATGGGAGTTCTACGTAGTTCACATCACCATGTCAATGGATGTCACAGCTTTCCGGCACCCAAGGGCCCCCCAATAATATGAGCCGAGCCTTGAGCACGGGTAGCGTTCATCATGCACCCATTTTCGATGGAAGACATGGAAATTATAAACAAATTTATAATTCCCCTTTTCGGGCTTGATATTAATTTTGAATCTTATTCAAAATGAGGGTTTTTTTAATTTTGAAAGGTCTCCATGTTTGATCGTATGTTTGCCGGATTCATGCAACTTTGTTATTATCATAATAATAACGTACATACTCATTATTTATAACATATCATGCATATATTATAAACAGTAAACAAAACAAGGATGATCAATCGCCCCAAAACTAACGGCCCGTGTGAGCTAAACACGGGCCTAGGTTTAATCCTAGGGAAATGCATGGGATGCAAATGCAACTATGACATATGCTTCCAATATTTACATGTCTTCGATCTTTATAATCATCATGGCCACCATCTTTCAATCTTGATCTTCCACTACACTAATATTTACAAATAAATATCCATGGCAAATAGTGATACATCTCATGGGGTGGGAACGGGCCATAAACCAAGCCCACTTTATAAATTTATAATTATTACAATCATTCAACACAAAATATCCTAGCATACACTAGCAAATTGGGCTTGGGCTTTTGATCATCTTTCATTCATAATATCACATATCATACACCATCAATTAATTATCACAATAATTAATTGATCCAATATTATATATCTTGATCCAATCACTAACCGCCACGATTATAAACTAAATTAACAAATTTATCTACTTTCTAATTAATTTATTTATAACAAAATTTCTTGTAAATCACCATTTACTATAAATAATTTAAGTCCAACTTAAATTATTTATTTCATGAGAAAATATTTGCAACTTTTGTAAATTTAAACTTAAGGGCCCAAAAAATCATTTTTCACCAAAAACATTTTGGCCCATTTAAATTTCACAAATATGTTAGCCATCCAATGGCCTAACAACTCAAGGCCCATGACACTTTGATACTTCAAAACACCTTTTGAAAACCCTAGTCGTCATTGCCGTCGTCGGATTCCGGCCAACTTACCAAAAATTTTTTTTTTTATTAAAACGATAGGGGGTTCGGGCAGCCCCTCGGGCTGCCCTTGCTGCCCGAAATGGGCAGCAACAAGCTGGCCGGAATGTGCCTCCAACATGCCTTGATTTTGTTGCAAAAATTTCATCTCATGCGGTTAGAAATCGATCTCAATATAATATTATGTATATGCTGCACAAACTAATACCCTTAGCTCATGATACCACTTGAAAGGGGATCGGTTACAGGTGTTCAAATGCGCAACGGAAGTTTTCAAAAATGTTTTTCAACAAGAAATTCAAGCACCTCAACTATTATGTGTAGCAAATACAAAAAACCACAACTATGACATTCGTAGGGTGTTTAAAATGTTACCTATCAATCTCAAAGATTGATGTAATGGCTCCAACCAAGTTGTAAACAACTTGGATTTTCAAAGGCAAGACAAATCTACAAGCTCTCCTTGTTCTTGAGTCCTTCCTTCAAAATCAAGCCCACCACCAAACTTAAAGGATCCACCTTACGCTTGCACTAGAAAATGTAGGGCATTTTTCTTTGAGAAGAGAATTGTTTCTCCAACTATTGAAGAACAAGATGAGAGAAAATTTTTTGAGAGAATTATTCAGAATTTCTGCCACCATGTGTATTGTGTAGGGGAGAATGAGTTGTCTTGGTTGTGTAAAAAGCTAAAACCCTTTTTAGCATTCCAAGCCTAGAATATTGAAAAAGTGGTCTCCCAACTCTTCACCTCCCCATGCACATTATTTTTTATTTGGGCATGTAACTATTACAAAGTCCATGGACTTTTATTTAAATGTCTCAAACACATTTTAGACCATTTAACATTTACTTGATTTTACTCAAGCCCACTAGTGTAATAATTATTTCTAATTGGACTCTACAAGACGCAATGTTATATAATTAATTCAACACTTGAATTAATTTAATTATTTGGACTCTACTAGGTCCACTAGTGGTTAATTAATTCAATACTTGAATTAATTTAATTTAGTCCATAATAATGTTTATGAAAATCAAAATTTTCAAATACCTTATTTATTTGGCCAACTTTTAATTTTAGTAACACATTCATAAATTAAAAGTTACATTCTCTCATAAAAGTCGTACTTCTATTTTTCTTTACGCTCATAAACTTCTTTATAAGCCGTTCAACACATTGAACTATTTTACTTCTCAACGGGATCTAGAAAGCTAGTACTTGTGTGGCCCTCAATGGTTCATTAATACAACTAGCCGTGGGTTCACATCTCCATGTGATTCGGACTAAACATGTCCTTATACGAGCATACCCCAATTGCTCCATTCTTAATTATCGACTCCGTGATAATAAGAACGTCAGAACTCAAGTCTGATTGTATCCAACCAATCATGTTAAACGCCTAGCAGCATCGCTTACATTATTCCCTATGTGGGAACCGGGCTCTAACTCAATTATCTTTGGGATTAAGTGGATCTTTGATAGAAAATGTGAGTCAAAATTTTGCTTTTAATAACAAAAGNAATGAATAACACATCTTCGACTCTTATTCTTGACTCGATTCATATCTAAATCTAGGGATCCCGATGTGAATAAGACGTAACAAGTCTCCCACCTACCCTCCCAATCGTGGTGGTGGTACGTCTTATTCCTAGACTTCGGCCCTGTCTGTATCGAATATCTACAACCGGAGTCGATCTTCTCCTGTTCTTCGATACCACCGAACGTCTAGAACTTGGCAATTCTGCCAATGACTCTCCTATCTCAATGCTTATACATAAATCAAAATAAAGCACAAGCATAGCAAGGTATAGAAATCTAGTATGTGATTTTGGGAAACTCGAATCAAATCTAACTCGAGTTGTATTTTCCCGAACCAACATGAATTATACCTTTCTTGTCGTTCGTAGAAGTCGAAGTCTCGTATTCTTGATATCGACTCTGTCAAACCCAATCTGAAATGACATATATACAATGCATCATATCAACTTCTAACTCAAAATAATATATGTGAAGTGCAATACTCAATCTCGAGATACTTTTGACGGCATAACGGCGTAAACTCGATGTCCCCGTCAACTCAACAATA
Organism: Primulina huaijiensis; assembly: GCF_012295235.1. Taxonomy (NCBI): domain Eukaryota; kingdom Viridiplantae; phylum Streptophyta; class Magnoliopsida; order Lamiales; family Gesneriaceae; genus Primulina; species Primulina huaijiensis. The sequence continues at coordinate 11,582,153 of NC_133312.1, forward strand.
ACCCAATCTCAACAATGCATAACCAATACCATATCATCACAATTCTAATTCCAGCATGTCAAAATCTATTCAATTCAATCAATATATGCTGAAATTCATAACAAATGCATACGGTACCATTTCTTCGATCCGATTTCAATTATACGCTCTCCGATATCACAAGAACACATAATCTAGTGTAACTCACAATTTCCCCAACATCAATATCTCAAATCACGCAGGAAATGCATGAAACTTACATCCCCTTGAAGCCTTTGATGAGAGGAGCACGGAAATGAATTCGGATCGAAATTTGGGTGGTTAGATCTTGTACAAGCTAAGTTCTAAGAGCATTCTTTGGACTTCCATGGAGGTGTTCTCGATTTCCAGCTGCTGAATGAGTGAAGAAATGAAGACTCGGCACATATATTGCATGGCAAAGACACTTGGCTTATTTTTCATTCTGCACGTCTCGCGCATATGCGCGACCTCAACCGGCGCATATGCGCCAGACCTACGGCCTCGGCATATTTGCATTCATCATCTCGCGCATATGCGCGAGACCTACGGTCTCGGCATACATTCAATTCCATCAGCTCGCCCATATGCGCGTCGCTTCTCGCGCATATACGCGAGGCCTTCGACCTCGGCACATGGGACTCGCGCATATGCGCGCATCTCTGTCGCGCATGTGCGCGATACCTACGGGATTTCAACCTAAGCTAACTCAGGCATGTCCCATTCTGATCGCGACTTGATCCATCTATAAGCGCTATAAATCATAACCGTTAATCCCAGATTATCAACATAAAATTCTTGGGCATTACAATTCTCCCCCTCTTAGACATGAGTTCGTCCTTGAACTCGCAGGAAATCAATAAACACATATAAGATAGGCACGAATAAGAACGGTATAATCATATTCGGTCAGCAAGACTCACATCAGTGAAATAACTCCGGAAATCTCTGTCTCATATCTGACTCAGTCTCCCAGGTGGCTTCTTCAATACCATGACGACTCCATTGGACTTTCACCAGCGGAATTGTCTTCGTTCTGAGCTGTTTGTCTTTCCAATCAAGAATCTGGATTGGTTGTTCAATATAACTCAAAGTCTCGTCGAGTTCGGCCTCGTCAGGCTGAAGAATATGAGAAGTTTCTGGCAGATATTTCGTTAGCATCGATACATGGAAGACATCATGTATCCCAGATAGAGAAGGAGGAAGAGCAAGTCGATATGCACGATCGCCAATCTTTTCAAGAATTTCGTACGGACCGATGTATCTAGGAGACAACTTACCGTGTTTGCCAAATCTGACAACACCTCTGAAAGGTGAAATCTTCAAAAATACTCTGTCTCCTTGTTCAAACACTAACGTTCGACGACGTACATTCGCATACTTGGCTTGTCTGTCCTGCGCTGTCTTCATTCTTTTCTGGATCAGTCTTACTTTCTCAGTCATCTCTCGGATCATATCAGGCCCAAGCTCTGGTACTTCGGAGATGTCATCCCAATACAGCGGAGATCTGCACTTCTTTCCATGTAAAGACTCAAACGGTGCCATCTCAATGCTCGTCTTATAGCTGTTGTTGTACGAGAATTCACAAAGAGGGAGTGAATCTTGCCAACTATTGCCAAAATCTAGCACTACAGCTCTCAGCATATCCTCTAGAATCTAGATAGTCCGCTCTGACTGTCCGTCTGTCTGGGGATGGTAAGCAGTACTCAAGTGCAATGTCGTACCTAAAGCCTGCTGCAAACTGTGCCAAAAGTGTGAAGTCAATCGTGGATCACGATCTAATACGATCGAATTCGGCACAACATGCAATCTGACTATCTCTCTGACGTATATCTCTGCCATCTGATCATATCGATACGTCATTCTGTATGGGATAAAACATGCTGATTTGGTCAATCTGTCTATCACAACCCAAATCGCATCACAATCTCGGGATGATCGTGGTAACTTCGTAACAAAGTCCATGGAAATGTGATCCCATTTCCATTCAGGAACAGATAAACTCTGAAGTAAACCTCCGGGCTTCTTTCTCTCGGCCTTCACCTGTTGGCAATTCAAACATTTCGACACAAACTCTGCAATGTCTGATTTCATCTTTTTCCACCAAAACTGTGTTTTTAGATCGTTGTACATCTTTCTGCCACCAGGATGGATACTGAACCGACTACAGTGCGCTTCTGATAGAATCTGTTGTTTCAAATCTGAAACATCTGGCACCACAAGACGGTTATTTACATATAGAACATGATCATGTACCTTATATTCTGAGTGATGTCCCGATCTGACCATCTGAGTCGACTTCTGAACATTCAGATCATTTTTCAGTGCTTCTTTAATGCGAACAATCAGATCTGGTTCCATTTAAATCGCAGCAAGTCGCAATGGTCTACAATCTGTATCAAATACTAATCCAGACAAATAGCAATTCTCAATCAAATTAGAAACACCTATCGTCGATAAAGATAAAGCACATACTTTTCGACTCAAGGCATCTGCTGCTGCATTTGATTTTCCTGGATAATACTTGATCTCGCAATCAAAGTCTTTTAGCAGATCAAGCCATCTTCGTTGTCTCATGTTCAATTCTGACTGAGAAAACAGATACTTCAGGCTTTTGTGATCCGAATAGATTTCAAACTTCTCCCCGTAGGGATAGTGTCGCCATATTTTGAGTGCAAATACAATGGCCGCCAATTCAAGATCATGAATTGGGTACCGAGTCTGCCGGTATTCACCAAGGTAAAAATATCTGGATTCAAGTCATTAATAAACTGATCTGCAATGGCCTCATCATTTTCTGCAACATGAGGTGCAAATCGGAGCAATGCAGAGAACTTAGCAACATATTCTTCGATGTTCAGTTGTCCCTGTCTCAAATTGACAAATTCAGCACCTTTGTCTTTTCGGTAGGACACGGGAAAGAATCGTTGATAGAACTCTGCTTTGAAAACTTTCCAAGTGATATCTGTGCCACGATGCTCCAAGGCTCTTTTCGTGGTAAGCCACCACTTCTTTGCCACTTCTTGCAGTTGATGCCCAATAAGTTTAACTCGTCGCTCGTCAGTGTAGTCAAGAGATTCAAATAACATCTCGATGTCATCGAGCCAACTTTCACATTCAACCTAATTTTCTGTGCCCTTCAGTGTCGGTGGTCGGAATGACTGAAACCGCTTTAACAAAGTCTCCATCGGTGTAGCGGTCACATCCATCGGATCATTGGATGTACTGCCCTGTTCTGGTGCCCGACCTGCTACTGGTTGCGGTACTCGTCGAGGAGGCATATCTTATTATCAAACGGATTAGTACACAATCTATACAATTTGTCTCAGTCCTCCTCTTATCATATACCTCTGATCCAGAATCGGTTCTGATTCAGTCTTTGCAAATAGATGCTGTAATCAACTCAGATAACAATACAACATATAATAGTGAAAGCAATAAATCATGCTAGCACAATAAGAGCAAGGAAGAAAAATTTGTTCTACCCCCGCTCATTCTATTCTATTTCAGTCTAAAGGATCTATCACTCTGATACCACCTGTTGTCGGGACCCGGGCTCTAATTCAATTATCTTTGGGATTAAGTGGATCTTTGCTAGAAAATGTGGGTCAAAATTTTGCGTTTAATAACAAAAGCAATTGTATATAAATCATACACAAACGAAAGTAGATACACGTCTGGTTCCATTCAAATCATACAAACTAGAGTTTATTACACATTATATATCAAATGTAAACACTACTAGTTCCTCTGCAATGCCCGTAATCACCACTCTAACCTCGCTCCTTCATCCTCTGCGTGACCCTGATCCTGTCCCACCTGTTGTCATGCACACATACAGACACAACAACAGCCGGATACTCCGGTGAGAACAAATCCCAGTATAAAACATGTATACATGCATGTTAAGCAAGGAAATACAAAATCATGATACATGCATCATTAATCATAACACATTAATGAATAACACATCTTCGACTCTTATTCTTGACTCGATTCATATCTAAATCTAGGGATCCCGATGTGAATAAGACGTAACAAGTCTCCCATCTACCCTCCCAATCGTGGTGGCGGTACGTCTTATTCCTAGACTTCGGCCCTGTCTGTATCGAATATCTACAACCGGAGTCGATCTTCTCCTGTTCTTCGATACCACCGAACGTCTAGAACTTGGCAATTCTGCCAATGACTCTCCTATCTCAATGCTTATACATAAATCAAAATAAAGCACAAGCATAGCAAGTTATAGAAATCTAGTATGTGATTTTGGGAAACTCGAATCAAATCTAACTCGAGTTGTATTTTCCCGAACCAACATGAATTATACCTTTCTTGTCGTTCGTAGAAGTCGAAGTCTCGTATTCTTGATATCAACTCTGTCAAACCCAATCTGAAATGACATATATACAATGCATAATATCAACTTCTAACTCAAAATAATATATGTGAAGTGCAATACTCAATCTCGAGATACTTTTGACGGCATAACGGCGTAAACTCGATGTCCCCGTCAACTCAACAATAACCCAATCTCAACAATGCATAACCAATACCATATCATCACAATTCTAATTCCAGCATGTCAAAATCTATTCAATTCAATCAATATATGCTGACATTCATAACAAATGCATACGGTACCATTTCTTCGATCCGATTTCAATTATACGCTCTCCGATATCACAAGAACACATAATCTAGTGTAACTCACAATTTCCCCAATATAAATATCTCAAACCACGCAGGAAATGCATGAAACTTACATCCCCTTGAAGCCTTTGATGAGAGGAGCACGGAAATGAATTCGGATCGAAATTCGGGTGGTTAGATCTTGTACAAGCTAAGTTCTAAGAGCATTCTTTGGACTTCCATGGAGGTGTTCTCGATTTCTAGCTGCTGAATGAGTGAAGAAATGAAGACTCGGCACATATATTGCATGGCAAGGACACTTGGCTTATTTTTCATTCTGCACGTCTCGCGCATATGCGCGACCTCAACCGGTGCATATGCGCCAGACCTACGGCCTCGGCATATTTGCATTCATCATCTCGCGCATATGCGCGCCCTCTTTTCGCGCATATGCGCGAGACCTACGGTCTCGGCATACATTCAATTCCATCAGCTCGCCCATATGCGCGTCGCTTCTCGCGCATATACGCGAGGCCTTCGACCTCGGCACATGGGACTCGCGCATATGCGCGCATCTCTGTCGCGCATGTGCGCGATACCTACGGGATTTCAACCTATGCTAACTCAGGCATGTCCCATTCTGATCGCGACTTGATCCATCTATAAGCGCTATAAATCATAATCGTTAATCCCAGATTATCAACATGAAATTCTTGGGCATTACAATTCTCCCCCTCTTAGACATGAGTTCGTCCTTGAACTCGCAGGAAATCAATAAACACATATAAGATAGGCACGAATAAGAACGGTATAATCATATTCGGTCAGAAAGACTCACATCAGTGAAATAACTCCGGAAATCTCTGTCTCATATCTGACTCAGTCTCCCAGGTCGCTTCTTCAATACCATGACGACTCCATTGGACTTTCACCAGCGGAATTGTCTT